>NW_015091300.1:160322-174163 GCF_001431845.1 Calidris pugnax | reverse complement strand
CCCCCCCCCCCTCCAGAAACTCCAAACAAAACCAAAAACCAACCCCCCCCAAGGCTCTTAATGACACTTTAATTTTACAAATAGGAAATTTGCAGAGTCAGCTTAACTTAGAATCATAGAATCATAAAATGGTTTGGGTTGGAAGGGATCTCAAAGATCATTGAGTTCCAACCTCCCACTTTAAACTCTTTATTTTTTTCTTAATCCTTTAAATCAACAAATTAAAGCAAAAATTCGACGCACGAATGTTATGCTGCTTTTGTATTTTATTTTATTTTTTCTACTTTGCTATTAACTTCTTACAAAATCCATGCCCTTTGCTGCCTTTTTTGTTGGCTCTGCACTTGCTGCTTCCTTAGGGTATGTATGGAAAAAAAAAAATCCCTTCTGCGTTCTCTTTATTGATGTAACTATGAATAAAATCCCATCGTTGCAACTTTGAGGCCATACGTCATTAAACTTTTATTAGATGATTATTGCTGACTAGAGTTTGATAAAATACCCAACCAATCAGGTCCATTTAGCATCAAAATGCAATTCTGGGCGGAAGGTTTTCTGGAACATCACACAACATAAATTATGGATTGAATTCCAACCCCGGGGATTTCTCAGAGGTGGCACCATCTTGGTTCCTTCTGTCTTTTGGGGCAATTGTTAGAGAATGAAAGAAAATGGGAGAGGAAGAGGATGGGAAGGAAGAAATGAAAAGCAAGTGGGTGTCTCAAACTCTACGTGGGGTTTTCTTGACATGACCAAAGGTAATGGCTAAAATTGTTTGCTTCCAAGGAGGCAGATTGAGTTTGTTTTGCACAAAGAAACCCCAAACCCAAAAAGCTGTGTTTTTGTTTTTTCTTTTTTAATCGTTTCTTTGTAATATTAAGGCAAACCAGTGGCCTGGTAGGATTTTCAGTCATTGTTCTGCCTGTGGTGATGCTCCTGGCTGGTAAATCTTGATGGGGAAAGTAAGATTTGGCTCTAGAAAGTAATCCAGAGCATGGTTTGGGGCAAAATAGGTAAATGGGACCACTGGAAAACACAGTGTTTGAGTGTTCCCATCCAAACACTGCCTTGGTTCTGAGGATTTGTCGACAGTCGGCTGAACATGAGCCAGCAGTGTGCCCAGGTGGCCAAGAAGGCCACCAGCATCCTGGCCTGTATCAGGAACAGCGTGGGGAGTAGGGCCCGAGAGGTGATCGTCCCCCTGTACTCGGCCCTGGTGAGGCCTCACCTCGAGTGCTGTGTCCAGTTTTGGGCCCCCTACCATAAAAAAGACATTGAGGTGCTGGAGCGGGTCCAGAGAAGAGCAACAAAGATGGTGAGGGGTCTGGAGAACAAGTCTTATGAGGAGAGGCTGAGGGAACTGGGGTTATTCAGCCTGGAGAAGAGAAGGCTGAGGGGAGACCTTCTTGCTCTCTCCAACTCCCTGAAAGGAGGGTGTAGAGAGGTGGGGGTCGGTCTCTTTTCTCAAGTCACAGGCGACAGGACAAGAGGAAATGGCCTCAAGTTGCGCCAGGGGAGGTTCAGGCTGGATATTAGGAAACATTTTTTCACTGAAAGGGTCATCAAGCATTGGAATGGGCTGCCCAGGGAGGCGGTTGAGGCCCCATCCCTGGAGGTGTTCAGAAGACAGGTTGATGTAGTGCTGGGAGGTATGGTTTAGTGATGGTGATGCTCCTTGTTTGTTGTGTGGGTGTCTATTTTTGTCAAAGTGAGGTTGATGGTTGGACAAGATGATCTTTAAGGTCCCTTCCAACCTAGAAGATTCTGTGATTCTGTGATAATGAGAAAGTATGTCTAAAGAGTGTCTTAATTAAAATTATTTGAGCATTACTTATCATTCGGTGGTGCTTATTGGAAGTGTATCCTTCCAAAAACTGTCCCTTTTCCCTCTGGCAACTTTGAGGGATGATGAGGAAGATGTCCATAACCCTTTGAGCAGAACAGGGTATCATTTCTGAGTCTCAGAGAGCTGATAATTGTTGAGCCCCCAGCCTGATGCTGCAGGTGATGGAGTTGTGGGTCTATTGATATTCCTGGATTCAGCAGCGTTTCCAAACTGGGGACAAAGCCAGACAGGTGCCAGTATCACAGAGGGAACGAAGAGCATGAGAAACATTTTGGGAGAATAAAAGAGCCTGTTGCCAAACCTGCCCGCGACAAAGGAGCTTGGATGGTGGATCCGTTTTGGGAAACCTTTTAGAAATGCTTAGCTCAGGCATATTCTGATTTAGCATCCTTTAAAAAGAGAAGCAAAAGTCCTCCTCCTCTCCAATATTAACAATGATGTCTTTATTAGTATTGTGTACTTAATAGTGGGTTATCATTACTTGGGATTTTTTTTTTTTTACAATAGAGAGCTGTGAGCCTGATTTGTGCCTTGGCAGAGTGGGTTATCATTACTTGGGATTTTTTTTTACAATAGAGGGCTGTGAGCCTGATTTGTGCCTTGGCAAAAAGGTCCAAGGTGGACTTTTTCCAGCTCCTGGGGACTTGAGAGGCAAAACGATGACAAAAAAGAGGAAATTGCAGAAACTCCCGAGTTCCTAAACCTAAATCTGGAGAGAACTGGAAGTTAAAATGAGACAAATTCAAATTATAAGCAAGATAGATGTTTTTAAGGGTGGTTGGCTGGCCCTAGGAACAGTCCTGTGCCCTTTAACGCCCTCCTCCCTTCTCCTACAATATGCTTAGTTCAAAGGCAAGCTCTTGGAATTAATCAATCACTAATTGTTAGATGGTTGAACAGATGAGAAGATGAAACTGGCTCATCCAGCCTTAGGGTGCGAGCGGGAGCGCGGTTGTTAAATGCATTTATTAATGCAAAATAGCGCGTGCTTCGTTATGTATAGCTGTATTTTGATTTTTCCTGGGATTTACAGATGTACATAGGAGAAGATGCTGACACAGGAGTGAACGATTTTTCCTGGGATTTACAGATGTACATAGAAGATGCTGACATAGGAGTGAAAAAATTTATATATTTCACTGGCAAAAAAAATCTCATTGTAACCTTGGATTTGAATTTCATACAATTTCTCCCAGCTGAGGAACTTTTACATTTCTTTTTCAACACGTGAGTGGGTGTAACTTCCCATAGGCTTGTCCTTAGCCATTAACTGGATTTTCATCCCTTGTTTACCTGCTTATATATTATTCCACAGAATTGTTTCTTCGGTGTTACAAAGGCAAATGGAATTAATCAATCACTAATTGTTAGATGGTTGAACAGATGAGAAGATGAAACTGGCTCATCCAGCCTTAGGGTGCGAGCGGGAGCGCGGTTGTTAAATGCATTTATTAATGCAAAATAGCGCGTGCTTCGTTATGTATAGCTGTATTTTGATTTTTCCTGGGATTTACAGATGTACATAGAAGATGCTGACATAGGAGTGAAAAAATTTATATATTTCACTGGCAAAAAAAATCTCATTGTAACCTTGGGTTTGAATTTCATGCAATTTCTCTCAGCTGAGGAACTTCTGCTTTTCTTTTTCAACACGTGAGTGGTTGTAACTTCCCATAGGCTTGTCCTTAGCCATTAGCTGGATTTTCATCCCTGGTTTACCTGCTTATATTTTATTCCACAGAATTGGTTCTTCGGTGTTACAAAGGCAAGCTCATCTCAAAAAAATTCCATAAATTTCAACCAAAATTCCAATTTCAAAACCCAGCCTATTAAATTTTAGTCGTTTTGGATTCAATGTGAAATCCCTGAATAATAATGAGGAATCTGAAAGTATTATTTACAGAAAGTTGAACTTGAAATGCTTTAGTGAGCACCTTTATAACGTTCGGATGAGGTTTGAACTCTTATTTTCCATGCGAATTTAAAAAAATTAAAAAATCAGACGGAGATGTGGGTTCTCTTGGAAGCGTTTTCTGGAGCAAAGCACCCTTTACCACCTGGGCAATGAAGCTGCTTATGTTGTTTATTTTGCACCCTGCCATAAATAGGAATCTGCCAGCCTTAAATCCTCCATGCATGACTGCAGGAATAAATTTTCTGGGCCGTGTAGTGGAATTGAAGCACTCATAAAGGGTGAATGCACCACGCTGAGCAGTTGAACCCTTGCCTTTTTCCATTAACCCATGGACCTCCTTTGCCTTTCAAACAATTACCTTGAGGTGGTGTGTGGGTTTTTTTTTTTTTTAAGGCTGATGCATTCGGAGCAATAAATTAGAGCTCATTTGGCAGAGTTGAAGGGGGGTGAAGCAGTGAGACCTCTTATTTTTCTTCTGTAAACCAGAAGGGTTTACACTCCAGGTGATACAATCCAGGAAAAAAACAAAACAACTTAGAATTGTTAAGGTACACAACAGGAAAAAAAAAATATAAATCACAGCTCTTTTCTGCTCCCCAGCCCCTCTCATTTGAATAGTTTAGTGGAGTATTCAGTGAAGTGTCTCTACTGGAAGTGTCACGTAGGGATAAAAGAAATACACTTAACGTGGTGCAAGTATCATAATGTGAAAAGCTGTTGTTGGTGGAGAGGGAGGCCAGAGCTGGAGTGGGTGTTGTTACCAGTTGAACCCCAGACCTCCAGGACTGGAGAACCAGGAATGGGTTGATTGAGCTCAAAGATTAAACCCCTCATTTGCCTCTCGTAATTTCCCCGTGTCTTGTTGACTGGATGTTGAATGGTTGGAGGAGGAGACATTCAGCACGTGGATATCTCGTTGCCCATTTATTCTAGCTCTAGGCTCAAACCTCAGCAAAGAATTTCAACCCAATACGATGTTGGGAACTTGGGTCCGTGTTGTACATTTCTTTGAATATGTAAAAAAATGAAAATAAACACCCGCCTTGATGTTGGTTCTTTATCATGATGGTCTCCTAGCAACAGAACCTCCTCTTAAGTGACCCTTGCCATTTGGGATGGCTTGTATCCAAGATGCTTTAAATCACCTTAATTTTCCTCCCGCTTTCTGAAACTTGTACAGATCAAGGCTTGATTTCCGTTTGATTTCCCAGGAAAGGCTGTGTTATTTGCTCAGGCTCTTGTCAGGATAAACCCATGTTATTAATATTAAGCCGTTATTTTTGGCGTGAGACAGTTTCCAGAACAAGTTGCTCACTTCATAAATTTTTCAGGAATTTCAAGGTAGTGGTTCTTACTAATTACTAACGAAAGCTCATTTTTCTGTTAATTATAGAAACAAATTCTGCTTGCCGTAGCTGGGTCCCTGTCCCATATGTTACTAGTTCTAGGTACTGCCTGTAATTAAGGTTATTCAAAGCTTTCCATTGCGGGATACAGGGTTTTTCTTTTGTATTTCTGAGTCTGTTAAACTCTTAATTGGGCTTCTCTGTTCTTGTTTTATTTTTTAACTTGTTCAATTTTCACATGATGTCTGTAATATACTTGCGTAGGAAGCTATTGAAAGACCTAATTCAGGTCTTTTGCTGATTTGGACCTGGTTTAAGGTGGTGTAAAGCCAAGAGTAATGCTTCCAAAGTATATGCATGAGATTATAATCAAATTATATTTGTAATGTCATGATTCTGCCAGAGCTCTGGGGTTTTTGGTGCTTCAGCTGCTGTTGTCAACACCATATATGACTATTTACAGTAATAGGGACATCTGTGTGTGATGGGAATTCTTTAATTTTTTTTCAATATTGCATGAATCTTCTGAAAAACCTGTTCATTTGGAGGGTTAGTAATTAATCTTGCAGAGCTACGAAATAGAGTAGTTAGATTACCTTGAAGAAAGGTAATATAAATGAAAATCACAGATCTAGAATAATTCTCTTCACTTTATTTGACTTCTCAGTAGAGATGGGATCAGGCTCTTAGCCATTATGTCTGTTATACTGATTAACTGTGATTTTCAAATAAGGAAGGTCACTCTTTTTGATTGAGAAAAATACTAATTTAATATTTTATCTGCTCTTTTTACTGATTTCGGGTTCTCTTTGTAATGGAATTAAGTTAACAATGCTAACGGCGTGTAGCTGAGAGGTTTGGGAGGTGTGTTAGCTGATGGTGGTACTGGATGGGCTGCAGAACTTCTTGGTGTCTCAGTAGGTTGACCAGGTCCCACGTCCCAGTTTTATGGTACAGCTTCACTGTTGGAATCAAGAGTATTTCCATGGGTTTAAAACTCTGTTTCAATGAGCTCTTGCATTTATGTGCCGAGATTCATAGTTTCATAGATTCATAGAATGGTTTGGGTTGGAAGGGACCTTAAAGATCATCTGGGCAATTCTTAGAGGATGCTAAAACACCAGCTAGAAAACCAGTACGGAATATACTGGGGTGTGGAATGCCAAGGTGACACAATCAGCTGAAGACTTTTATGATGAATTTTTGGGATTTTCTCCCAAACTGAAATTAGATTCACTTAGTTTCTAGACGTGCTGTATCAGCAAAATCATTCCTATAAGGAATGGAGGAGGATCTTCAGCTTCATGTGAGGGAATGAGACAAGACTATGCCAGTACGAGGAGCTCGGGAGAGAAGCCAAGGCAAGAAGGTGGCATTAAAATAACAAGTCTGGGGCTCATTTTAACGCCGGACTCATTTTAGACTTGCCCATCAGGTTTGGTTAGAAGCCTCCAAGAGGTCTCTGCTGCTGGGGTGGGAGTGGGAAGGAGTTTCATTCTGGTTGGAGGAAGGTGGAGGAAGAGGAGATGGCTCCATCCTTAGTAAGTCGTGGTGAATCTACTCCCAGTGCTAACCCCTGGCGACGTAGTTGAGCCTGAAATGAAATAAGGTGATATAAATGGTTTTTAAGCCTGTTTTTTTTCTATAAACTAGGACGTACACAGGCTCTTCCCCTATTTTTGTTGACACAAACTTGTTGTGGTTAGGAGTTTGACTCTCGATTGAGTTACCTGATGAGAACAAAGCTTCAACTTGAAATACTGAAGTTCTCTACAAAATGAAAACTCCCTTTTCTACAACTCTGTAGATCAGGAAAGGTAGAAGTAGTTTAACAGCACCAGAAAATCAGTCACGGTAAGGAATTGACGGGTATTGAATCCAAGTTACCCATTAAAGAAAGGAGGTCGGGTCATCATATACAACATTTCTGCGGTCATAGGAAAGCCGGTAAGAGCTTTTTATTAGATAACTACCTCATAAATCAGTCCAATAGAACAAAGGCCTCCAAACTGAAATCTTCTTGACACCTCTTCATTGCTATTCCCGGTGATATATGACACGGGCCATTAGTTTAAGTGCAGAAACTCTGGGGAGAGACTGTGCCGGGGAAGTTGCGCCGCGCGCGTCTTCATCATCCAATGTGGGGATGATAAAAAAAACCACCACAAAACACCACAACGATACACTCAGGATGCAAAGGTGTGGCTGTAAACAAAGGAAAGAGCCACGGAGCAGCTGGTCTGTCGGCGTTGTGTGTTAATTAAATCCCTGCCTGGCAGAGTTTGGCAGGTCCGGGTCGGTGGCCGCGTTGAGTGATGGCGAACCTGGGAGCGATGCCCATCTCTTGGCCACGGGGAGAGAGGAGGAGGAGGCATCAGCCTCGCCTGTGAGTGCTGGAAAGTCATTAATATTCATAGTGACGTGCTCGTTGGCGAGGGGAGAGCTTCTATAGAGAGAGAGAGAGAAGCTGAATTGGGATGTTTCCTCACTGTTCTGAGGTTATTTAACAAATACTGTTAAATCTGTCTAGTGATACCACTCACCAAGCTGTGGTGGTTTTTTTTTTTTTGATCTAGGGGGAAAGAAATAATTTGTTGACATTACAGCAATTATAAAATACTTGCCTCGGAGAACACAAATGTAATGATATTAAGTTTAATTACATACAATTAATTCTACAAAATATTTAAATGGTGGCGTTGAATGGTGCCGGCGTCGGTTGCTGTACATTTTGTTAACGCGCGGAGCAGATGTGCAGGAAAGAGCCTGGAAGTCATCCAGAAGTTGGCAATTATGAACTGAGAAATCTGATCTTGATTTATTCTAAGGCTGGTGAACGTACCTAAACGTCTACATACCTATGGAGAGCGGGGAGATGTAGACTGTGCAGGTAGATATGGTGGAATCCTGTGTAATGATTTAAATTGTTAGATGGTAATTAGCATCAGGGTGAGTCTCAAGAGCTGATCCCCCTTTTGTGTTTGCCAAAGCTTGGCACGATGTTATTTTTGGATCCCCATCTAATGAGAGATTTGATATCACAGGATTATATGACTATATCTGCACAATAATACCCAGGGAGAGAGTATTAATCCTGTTGGAAGGTGCTGAGAACTTAGGTGGCTTCTCTGGTAATTTAATTTGCCACTTGCATCAAATCAGGAGGAGCTGAACCTTATCTCCTCCTCTCTACAACTCCCTGAAAGGAGGGTGTAGAGAGATGGGGGTCGGTCTCTTCTCTCAAGTCACAGGCGACAGGACAAGAGGAAATGGCCTCAAGTTACCCCAGGGGAGGTTCAGGCTGGATATTAGGAAACATTTTTTCACTGAAAGGGTTCTCAGCCATTGGAATGGGCTGCCCAGGGAGGTGGTTGAGGCCCCATCCCTGGAGGTGTTCAAAAGACGGGTTGATGTAGTGCTGGGAGGTCTGGTTTAGTGATGATGCTCCTTGTTTGTTGTGTGGGTGACTATTTTTGTCAGTGAGGTTGACGGTTGGACAAGATGATCTTTAAGGTCCCTTCCAACCTAGAAGATTCTGTGATTCTGTGATTCCTTCTGTGGACTTCACCAAAGGGGAGGAAAAAGAAGCCAGTTGAGTGTTGGTCGCAGAATATAAACCCAGTATTGACCCTTGGGGTGGGTACTGGTAGGGACAGTGACACTGTGCCTAGAAAAGCTCCTGGATTTGGACAATGGGTGGTATGATCCTGGTTTGCTCCTCCAGCAGCGTAGATATGTCTCTGAAGCCCTGGAGGCTGGAAGAGAGGGATGGAGCTTGTGTGCACACCTGAGTCCAGACCAGTGGTGCTTCCATTAGTGTGTGGAAGAGGTATGTGCAAAGGGCTGTCAAAGAACATTTGCTGGGACCTTTTCTTCTGCTCTGCAGACCTTACATGGCAAAGTGTGGACCCTTATTCTCCAACCAGAGGTTCTGGTTAACACTTTCCAGTGGGATGCTCCTGTCCCTGCCCTCGGGCTGGTTCTTCTTCCCATGGCCCTTGAAACGCTGAGGAGGTTCTTGAGGATGTCGTTCTTCCCATGTTCCCCAAGAGACCATGTTGTTGGTCTGGTGATGAAACTCTGCTGGACTGCTCCAGGGCAGTGGCTTTTGGGATCCACCAGCCTCTTGGGAAGCACTTTTGATGCTGTGCCACCTTCAGGCTCCATCTGCCTTTGTTCTGGTGGATTGCAAAGCTGAGGAGGTTCAGGGAATGTTTTGAAAGGTAGATGTGTAGAAATGAAACTAGAACATCCCTTACAGCTGTATCCTGCCTGGCTTTGGCATCAAAGCAATTTCTGTGGTCTCTGCTGATAGCAGACTCTCCAGTCAAGAGAGCAATTTGAGCAGGTCCATAAGGCTGAGATCTGATCCTTGAGTCAGCCTTATCATTAGCCTTTGCCTGTCCTGAGGAAGATCTCGCTTGGGGTGAACTCTCTCATTATATCACTCTCTGGCAGGCAGAGTTTCTCTGAGTGCAAAATATCTTTGCAGTTCTCAATCCTGAAAACTGAATCCTAGAAACACAGAATGCTTTAGGCTAGAAGAGACCTTGAAGACCATCTAGTTCCACCACCCCTGCCAAGGACAGGGACACCTCCCACCAGACAGGTCCATGTCGTTCCTGTGCTGAGGACTCCAGAACTGGGCACAGTTATCCAGGTGAAGTCGCCCCAGAGTGGAGCAGAGGGGCAGAATGTCCCCCCTTGACCTGCTGACCACGCTGTTGGGGATGCAGCCCAGGGTGCAAGTTGCCTTCTTGGCTGAAAGCACATGTTGGTGGCTCATGTGGAGCTTCTAGTCCACCAACATCCCCAAGACCTTCTCCACAGGGCTGCTCTCCAGCCGTTCTCCACCCAGCCTGGACTTCTGCTGGTGATCGCCCTGAGGCTGCTCTCCAGCCATTCTCCACCCAGCCTAGACTTCTGCTGGTGATTGCCCTGACCAGTTGCAAGACCTTGCACTTGGCTTGGTTGAACATCAAAAAGTGCCTTACTGACTCATTTGCCCAACAAAACTTCTAAGAAACTCTATTTAGCGGAAATACTATAGAATTAGTTCAAAATAAAAAAAGAAAATAAGATATCTTGGTAGTATTTCCTTTGGAGATGGTAGGTTCAAATACTTAATTGACATATTTTTGTGGAAATGTGTGGATGTGAGTCATAATTAATGTTCTCATGAAGTCGAAGAAGAGCAGGAGAGCGGAGTCTTGATCGCACGTCGTGAACGCTTTCACCGAGATCAAAGCGTATCTTCCGTTTAACAAGACAAATTAATTTCCTGTAGAATTCTGGTGTCAAACGCCCTGATAACGTTTAGATTTGTAGGCCTTAGAGCAATATTAAATAATTAAGAAGTCAACAGCATATTATCGCTATGTATTTTTGGATCTCCATTATTACTGTAAAGAAAATAGAAGTCTAGTGACATTATTCCCTATTAAGTGGATGCTCTGGGCTCAGATCTTCTGGTGTGGACTCATTCTTTCCTTTCACAGAAAAATGTGGAAAATTGGGGATTCCAGTATAGGGGAGAGAAAAAAACCAAATTCCACAAAAAACCCCACCATGAAGCCAAGCAAAAAAAAAATGCAAGCACATTAGTGCAAGGAAAGGAGCCTTGAGTTGCCATTTTTAGTCTATACAAGAATAGTTTGCATTAACAATATAGGTAAAAAGTGTTATTTTAAACTATTTCTTTCCCTTCAACTTGTGTTGGAAGATATTATAGTTTCCAATCAATTTATGGATCTTTTTGGAAGTGTTTTGAAAAGCTACCCCACCAAAACGAATGTATTTGATATGGGGTTGGAAGGAACCTCTGGAGATCATCTAGTCCAACCCCCTGACAAAGCAGGGCCACCAGGAGCAGGTCCCATAAGAACCCATCCAGGTGGGGTTGGAATGTCTCCAGAGAAGGAGACACCACCACCTTTCTGGGCAGCCTCTGCCAGGGCTCTGCCACCCCCAAAGTGAAGAAGTTCCTCCTCGTGTTGAGATGGAACGATGGAACGTCTTATGGTCAAGTTTGTGCCCGTTCCCTCTTGTCCTGTCCCTGGGCACCACTGAAAAAAGCCTGGCCCCGTCCTCCTGACACCCACCCTTCAAGTATTTCTAGGCCTTGATCAGATCCCCCCTCAGCCTTCTCTTCTCCAAAAGACTCAAAAGACCCAAGTCCCTCAGCCTTTCCTCATCAGAGAGATGCTCCAGGCCCCTCCTCATCCTTGTAGCCCTCTGCTGTCCCCTCTCCAGCAGTTCCCTGTCCTTCTGGAACTGGGGAGCCCAGCACTGGACCCAGTGCTCCAGCTGGGGCCTCCCCAGGGCAGAGCAGAGGGGCAGGATGACCTCCCTCCACCTGCTGGTCCCACTCTTCCTGATGCCCCCCAGGATGCCATTGGCCTTCTTGGGCCACCAGGGCCCATTGCTGGTTCATGGGCATCCTGTTGTCCACCAGGACTCCCTGGTGTTTACCCTCAGGGCTGCTCTCCTCTTTTCATTTCAGATAGGGTAGATTTACACCAACTTGTGATATTGTGGTGGTTTTGAGAATTTTTTTCTCTTTTTTTGGTGTAGGTTCCTTGGAATAAGGTTTGATGGGTGGATACTGGGGGACAAGAGGCAGATGTCCTCTCAGCACGGGTTGGGTTTGGAGACCATGGTTGGTCTCCTGAGCAAAGCCGCGGTGCTGGTTGGAGAAAGAGCTGGGCTTTGGAGGTGACTTGAGGGTAGAGGAGGAATTAATGAAGTGGCGGTGGAAGAAAATGGGATGTAATTTATCAGGAAATTAAGTTTCCAGGGTTCTGGGGTGTGCAAAGCAATATGGTCACATTGTAATAATGTGCAGCGCGACGCCAAAAAAAAAAGCCTTGAAAATGAAAAATGAAAATGTTTCATTCCCAAGTGTCGGGGCATCTTTTGATAGTGGCAGATTTGTTTTCTTCTTCTCTGAAATTACATCGATGCTGGCAGATTTCTTCGATTTTGAACATAATATATGGATTCCATAACATGGACTGGACCCGTGCAGTGTCCTGTGGACAAAAGGGAACGAGCAGAATTACCTTGCAGTTAATTCCTTTGTGCCTATCAGGTCCTAAAAAAGGATTATTTTATTATTAGCGTCGTAAATGATCATAAAGATCCAGAGGATTATCCGTATTTCAATTTATTAGGTAGGAATTAGCAACCAGATGGAAACTGCTGAAGACTTTGCGTCCTGTTCTCAAGTCAAAGAAACCACAGTGAGGGTTACACACTCCCATTGCGTACTGGTGTGCTGTGGGCAGCTACTGGAGCCAGCAGAAAACTGATAACTTTGCTTATTGATCCACAAACAAAATATTATGAGTATTTTGGATTTATTTGTGGATTTTTGGGGGTATTCCCCCTATACAATATACTTATTTTTGCTCTGTTTGGGAAATCCTTGAGATATATCGTGAGTGGGAAGTTGCGAAGTCATCTCAGCATGTTATTATTTTAATCATGTTGAATTCACATTTTTTTGGAGTTGTTTGTAATTTCACATTGGAAAAACTTCTTTATTTATCTTCTGAAAATTCTTTGTTTTTGCAGTGGAAGGGAAACCGAAACGTGGGGCTTTGGAGTGAGATTTACTTTTGGCTTCTATTTTTTTAGTTAGAAAAGCATTTCGAGAACATTGTATTTTGCTTTGGCCCCAGATTTCTTGGGAGAAGCAAATTACTTTCCTTTTAAACCTTTTTGCTTGTGTTTTTCCTGCATATTAATGGCTGTGGCTGCAGATTGTTGGTGATTTCCTCCTCTCCTATCTCTATTTTTAGCTGGGGGTATCTGGCTGTTAAGTGGTAGCGAGATGCAACACCCTGGGTCAGACTTTATGTGTATGTCTCAGAAATAACTGTGCTCAATTAACTGAGAGTGAGATGGTTTTATGCTTTGAAAGCTTTTTTTAGTTGATTATATAAAGGACATGATTTTCTTACTTGTATCTAGTAGTATTGGTTAAGCAGAAGAAATTCCACTTCAAACAAGAAGTGGAATAAACATGTTGAAGGATGCTCACCCGAGTGATGAGTGTCACTCAACGTTGGTCTCAATCTTTTGTTTCCCACTGGGAATGAATTAAATATTCATTATGAAGGTGGTGAGAGCCTGGCCCAGGTTGCCCAGAGAAGCTGTGATTGCTCCATCCCTGGAGGGGTTCAAGGGCAGGTTGGAGGGGGCTTGGAGCAACCTGGGCTGGTGGGAGGTGTCTTTAAGATCCTTTCCAACCCAAACCATTCTATGATTTGGGTACCATTTTGCATCTGTGTTATACCTGCATTTGCCCTGGGGAGGCCCCAGCTGGAGCACTGGGTCCAGTTGTGGGCTCCCCAGTTCCAGAAGGACAGGGAACTGCTGGAGAGGGGACAGCAGAGGGCTACAAAGATGAGGAGGGGCCTGGAGCATCTCTCTGATAAGGAGAGGCTGAGGGACTTGGGTCTTTTGAGTTTGGAGAAGAGAAGACTGAGGGGGGATCTGATCAAGGCCTAGAAATACTTGAAGGGTGGGTGTCAGGAGGATGGGGCCAGGCTTTTATTTGTGGTGCCCAGGGACAGGACAAGAGGAAATGGGCACAAACTTGAACATGGGAAGTTCCACCTCAACATGAGGAGGAACTTCTTTCCTGTGAGGGTGGCAGAGCCCTGGCAGAGGCTGCCCAGAGAGGTGGTGGAGTCTCCTTCTCTGGAGACATTCCAACCCCACCTGGACA
>NW_015091300.1:159022-160257 GCF_001431845.1 Calidris pugnax | reverse complement strand
ACTTTGCGTCCTGTTCTCAAGTCAAAGAAACCACAGTGAGGGTTACACACTCCCATTGCGTACTGGTGTGCTGTGGGCAGCTACTGGAGCCAGCAGAAAATGGATAACTTTGCTTATTTATCCACAAACAAAATATTATGAGTATTTTGGATTTATTTATGGATTTTGGGGGTATTTCCCCTATACAATATACTTATTTTTGCTCTGTTTGGGAAATCCTTGAGATATATCGTGAGTGGGAAGTTGCGAAGTCATCTCAGCATGTTATTATTTTAATCATGTTGAATTCACATTTTTTTGGAGTTGTTTGTAATTTCACATTGGAAAAACTTCTTTATTTATCTTCTGAAAATTCTTTGTTTTTGCAGTGGAAGGGAAACCGAAACGTGGGGCTTTGGAGTGAGATTTACTTTTGGCTTCTATTTTTTTAGTTAGAAAAGCATTTCGAGAACATTGTATTTTGCTTTGGCCCCAGATTTCTTGGGAGAAGCAAATTACTTTCCTTTTAAACCTTTTTGCTTGTGTTTTTCCTGCATATTAATGGCTGTGGCTGCAGATTGTTGGTGATTTCCTCCTCTCCTATCTCTATTTTTAGCTGGGGGTATCTGGCTGTTAAGTGGTAGCGAGATGCAACACCCTGGGTCAGACTTTATGTGTATGTCTCAGAAATAACTGTGCTCAATTAACTGAGAGTGAGATGGTTTTATGCTTTGAAAGCTTTTTTTAGTTGATTATATAAAGGACACGATTTTCTTACTTGTATCTAGTAGTATTGGTTAAGCAGAATAAATTCCACTTCAAACAAGAAGTGGAATAAACATGTTGAAGGATGCTCACCCGAGTGATGAGTGTCACTCAACGTTGGTCTCAATCTTTTGTTTCCCACTGGGAATGAATTAAATATTCATTATGAAGGTGGTGAGAGCCTGGCCCAGGTTGCCCAGAGAAGCTGTGATTGCTCCATCCCTGGAGGGGTTCAAGGGCAGGTTGGAGGGGGCTTGGAGCAACCTGGGCTGGTGGGAGGTGTCTTTAAGATCCTTTCCAACCCAAACCATTCTATGATTTGGGTACCATTTTGCATCTGTGTTATACCTGCTTTTGCCCTGATGATTTGGGTACCATTTTGCATCTGTGTTACACCTGCATTTGCCCTGGGGAGGCCCCAGCTGGAGCACTGGGTCCAGTTGTGGGCTCCCCAGTTCCAGAAGGACAGGGAACTGCTGGAGAGGGGACAG
>NW_015091300.1:152689-159012 GCF_001431845.1 Calidris pugnax | reverse complement strand
TTGATGAAGAAAGGCTGAGGGACTTCTTGGGTCTTTAAGTCTGGAGAAGAGAAGACTGAGGGGGGATCTGATCAACATCAATAAAGACTTGAAGGGTGGGTGTCAGGAGGATGGGGCCAGGCTTTTTTCAGTGGTGCCCAGGGACAGGACAAGAGGAAATGGGCATAAACTTGACCATAGGAAGTTCCACCTCAACATGAGGAAGAAACTCTTTCCTTTGAGGGTGTCAGAGCCCTGGCAGAGGCTGCCCAGAGAGGTGGTGGAGTCTCCTTCTCTGGAGACATTCCAACCCCACCTGGACACGTTCCTGTGGGACCTGCTGTGGGTGGCCCTGCTTTGTCAGGGGGTTGGCCTAGATGATCTCCAGAGGTCCCTTCCAACCCCATATCATTCTATGATTCTATTTGTTATGCAAGGGTAGCATCTTAGCAAAGTAAGTATAAAAACATACCAGTTAATCAGCTTAGAGCAATAATAGGTTTTATTTCTATTTTTAAGCTTTCTCCTTTTTTTTACATGTTCCTGTGGGACCTTGTAGGTAGACCTGCTCTGGCAGGAGGATTGGACTAGATGATCTCCAGAGGTCCCTTCCAACCCCTTATCATTCTGTGGTTCTATTTGTTATGCAAGGGTAGCATCTTAGCAAAGTAAGTATAAAAACATACCAGTTAATCAGCTTAGAGCAATAATAGGTTTTATTTCTATTTTTAAGCTTTCTCCTTTTTTTTTTTTAAACTATTGTCAGACTGAACCCTACACCTACCCATGGAAACTGCAAAACCTGCATTAAACGTGACATGGTTTAGAGATGGTTTTCCAGTGTTGGGTTGGTGGTGGACTTGATCAGAAAGGTCCCTTCCAACTTGGACAATTCCATGAAAAGCCATGGACATGGGATTTGGTTGCAGTTGCTCAAAACTTGGATATCTCTGCAAGCTTTGAGAATGGAGATGGTTATCCAGAGCTCCATCCTTATGCTGAATTTTTTTGGTATAATTTTTAAAATTCCTATTTCAGAGGATGATTCTGCTAGATAGCTCCAGTCTTTAGGGCAGCTGTGGGTATGTCTGTGTTTTATTATTATTCTAATTATTATTATTTTCATCATCATTTCCTGAGCATGGCTGGGAGTCGTCAGGACAACGCCCTGGCAGGAGGTAGCATTTGCATGGCCTCCTTTGAGCCGTGGTGGCGTGTCAAAGCTCATCCCCGAGCCCCCTTCCTCCCTCCCTCCCCTTGACAGTTGTGGCAAATAAGAACAATTTCTTCCTGACAGCTTTAGTAACAATATCAACTAATTTATGCAGGGCTTCTCCGGGGATAATTGGGGATGCAGACATGCTCTGCATAAAAGGCGAGGGGTAGGAGGAGACCCCCGGCTCACCAACTGCTGCTCCCGGGTAGAGGCTGAAGGCCAAGCAGATTGTCCCTTTTTTCAGAAGAAATGAAGGTTGGAAGACAAAGAAGGAAACCCCGCGTGGGTCATCTGTCAGGAGCCCCGGGAGGGAACAATGGGAACCACTTCAGCTTCAAAAAAATGCCTTTTTTTTATTAGAAAAGGGAATAGAAACGTTGCCTCTGAAACACTTGGGGAGAGAAACACCTTATTTTTTCCCACTTGAAATTAAAGCTCAAATGAAATTTACTGAGCTGAAACTTTCTTCCTACTTTGTGTTTTTTTCGTATGTCTTGTTTTGGAAAGATCAGCATATAAATTATTCAGGTTGTGGCTGACAAAGTGAGGTTTGTGGAAGGAGGACGCGCTGCGGCGACGGAAAAAGTGGCAGAGATGATGATGCTGGTTTGTTAAGAATTGCTATTAAAAGTGGGGGGAAAAAAAATGTTTAAAATCACACTAATTCCCTGTAAATGTTCTCTGATCTTTGGAAAGGTTAAGCTTTATATTTAGATAGCAGGCACAAATGAGACAATTTGGCCTTTATTTATTTTTTTTTTCTGAGATTGGCTCCAGATCTACAGCTGGTAAATATTTGCATAATTCTGAAGTCTTAGGTGTAAGACTTCAACTATGCTAATTTACACCAGCTGAGTCTCTTCTGCTTTTTGTGATCCTGAAAAAAAGGAAAACCCAAAGTGAAAAAAAATCCCACAAAACACCTAGATAAAAAGAAATAGGAACAAGAAAAGCCAAGGTTAAATTGAATTTCATATGCTGGATCCGATGGGCACCTGCTGATTTGGAATTTGTCGAAGTTCTTGTGTGTTAATGATGTGTTTATGGTTTTGCTCATAAAGCTGAATCAGTCAGGTTTGACTCAGAATTTTTTCTTAACGACTTGTGCACAAAGAGTGTTACGTTTTAAAGGGCATCTGTGGAAAAATAAGATTAAAAGGCAGCGAGAAGGTTTTGGAAGAATAAATGTCCAGGTTTTAGTTGTATTTCATATTTGTTATTAATTCAGTGACCCCTGCTGGGGAGGGTTTAGATAATCAGAGTCGGGTATCTTTGTTTCTTTTTATGAAAAATAGGGTATTTTGGGGTTATATGATGAGTTTTTGTAAAACAAGGTTAATAAGACAGTCAGTCCATCCCTTTCATTGCGTCTTTCTGATCCTAAGCCATGGAATAGTGATCTTTGGGGAATGACTCCCCAGTGGCTGGAATTGAGTGACTGTGACCAGTTAGAATAGGACAAATTTGGTAAAATATAATAGTTTTGGCTGGTTCTTCTGCATTCTGACTGATGAGTAATTGGTTTTATTCCATGGAATATGCTGAGTAGGATTTCTGGTATTCTATTTTATTGCTTCTTCAAAGAAAAACCACAAAAAGGTCTTTTTGACGGACTGTCATCTTCTGGATGCAACTTGAGGGACGCATCGTTTAGGTGTATGTGCCAGCATTTATTTGTGCAAACAAGGTAAAGAGGAAAAAAAAATCTGGAAAGGAAGGAAGGAGTGGAAACTTCAAGGTTTTCTTATCCTCTAAATCAAGCAGAGTAATTCAACAATTGCTATATGGGATATTAAGTCTTAAAATTTTATAGGAAAACCACCCATTTCCCTCCTCCGCTGTACAAAGGTATCCAGAGAAACATGAAAAAAAGACTGTTTTGAAGGTTGCACTGTATTCTCACTATAATTCAGGTCGAATTTCACATGTGGGCAGGTAGCACAGTCGGTGGAAGTCCTGATGGATGGACCATGTGGGAATTGCTCCATAATTACGGTCATTACTCGCTCTGCATCTGTGTGTGCAGAAGAGCTGGGCAGCACTTTGGCACTTCTTGCCTTTGTGCGTAGGTAATAATTAGTAATAACTAGTGTGAGAGAAATTCAAGTTCTCTAAATGCTATTCAGGACCCGCGGTCAGAAAGAGCTGCTTTGACTTCTGTTCTGCTTCAAAGCTGACCCCAAAATCATACAACCATAGAATGATTAGAGTTGGAAGGGATCTTAAAGATCATTGAGTTCCAAAATACTGGTTTTGATAGAATCATGGAATCATAGAGTGGTGTAGGTTGGAAGGGACTTTAAAGACCATCTGGTTCCACCACTGCCCTGGGCAGGGACATCTCCCACCAGACCAGGTTGTTCCAAGCCCCCTCCAACCTGGCCTTCAACCCCTCCAGGGATGGGGCAGCCCCAGCTTCTCTGGGCAACCTGGGCCAGGCTCTCACCACCCTCACACCAAAGAAGTTCTTCCCCAGATCTAACCTAAATCTCCCGTTTTTCAATTTAAAACCCTTCCTCCTCGTCCTGTGGCTCCCCTCCCTGATCCAGAGTCCCTCCCCATCTCTCCTGGAGCCCCTTGAGGGACTGGAAGGGGCTCTAAGGTCTCCCCGGAGCCCTCTCTTCTCCAGGCTGAACCCCCCTAACTCTCCCAGCAGAGGGGCTCCACCCATGGATCATCTCCATGGCCTCCTCTGGCCTCCTCCAACAGGTCCATGACCTCCCTGTGCTGGTTATCTTAAAATCACAGAACGGTTTGGGTTGGAAGGGACCTTAAAGACCATCCAGTGCCACCCCGTGCCCTGGGCAGGGACACCTCCCACCAGCCCAGGTTGCTCCAAGCCCCATCCAACCTGGCCTTGAACCCCTCCAGGGATGGGGCAGCCACAGCTTCTCGGGGCAACCTGGGCCAGGCTCTCACCACCCTCACACCAAACAAGTTCTTCCCCAGATCTATCCTAAATCTCCCGTTTTTCGATTCAAAACCTTTCCACCTGGTCCTGTGGCTCCCCTCCCTGATCCAGAGTCCCTCCCCATCTCTCCTGGAGCCCCTTGAGGGACTGGAAGGGGCTCTAAGGTCTCCCCGGAGCCCTCTCTTCTCCAGGCTGAACCCCCCTAACTCTCCCAGCAGAGGGGCTCCACCCATGGATCATCTCCATGGCCTCCTCTGGCCCCTCTCCAACAGGTCCATGACCTCCCTGTGCTGGTTATCGTGAAATCACAGAACGGTTTGGGTTGGAAGGGACCTTAAAGACCATCCAGTTCCACCCCATGCCCTGGGCAGTGACATGTCCCACCAGACCAGGTTGCTTCAAGCCCCATCCAACCTGGCCTTGAACCCCTCCAGAGATGGGGCAACCTGGGCCAGGCTCTCACCACCCTCACACCAAAGAAGTTCTTCCCCATATCTAACCTAAATCTCCCGTTTTTCAATTTAAAACCCTTCCTCCTCGTCCTGTGGCTCCCCTCCCTGATCCAGAGTCCCTCCCCATCTCTCCTGGAGCCCCTTGAGGGCCTGGAAGGGGCTTGAAGGTACCCCCAGAGCACCCTTCACTCCAAGTGCAGGTCTTTGCACCCTGGTATGTCAGCTGCTTATACCAAGAGGAGACAGATCAGCTACAAATGTGTCAAAATGTGTCATTATTGTTTGTTAAAACAGCTTTTTTTTTTTAATCTGGAGTCTTTGGGGAAGCTTTGTTCCTCCTTAGCCCTGAGGAAGAAAAAAAAACCATGTGAAGGCGACAGATGCTGGACACTGATATTTTTGTAATCTTGTCTTTCACGGCTGTCACTCCTCGTCCCTGCGGGGAGCGCGTCTCTCCATTCCGTAGGGATGGGATGCCGGAGCCTGCTCCCTGCCTGCCCTTTTTGAGGGACTGGGAGGAGCTGGTGTCACTGGAGGTGGTAGCATCTGGGATTTATCCTGCTTTTTTTTTCCCCCACCGCTTCCTAATCCTCAGAGCGTGTTGCAGGGATGACTTTCCTTGGCTCTTTTCTCAGTGGTGTAGCTGAAATCATGGAGAAATAGAAGCTGTGAGTCCAGCTCAACCCTTTCTTCACATCCTTGTGGTTTTTCAGCAATGATTAATTACCTTCTCCATAGCTGGAAGGGTACGGTGGCTGCCTCTTTAGAAGATGAAGTGATTATGATCCGTTTTTGAGGCTGTGTTTGGATAGTCTTAGGTGTTTGCATATGTCTGGCAAGGAGGAGAAGGGAAGATGAGCTCTGCAAAGAAACCGCATCCCTCGCTTTTGATTTTACACATGAGAGGTTCCTATTCAAGCATGTGAGAATCTATGAATGTTGGCATGTGGTTTAGGGGGGAAAAAAGTACAGTAATTTTCCCTTTTTCCTTTCCCTCCTCCCGCCCCACGTCTCTGCCAGCTCCATCACGCACAATTATTTTAAGAGCAGGAGGACTCTATAATTTTCAAAGTACGTGATCAAAAATAGTGTTAAAAATGGATCCGTTACTAAAGATACAGTCAAAACGACTTGAAGGCTGGATTCAGATTTTGATGGATCCGTTACTAAAGATACAGTCAAAACCACTTGGAGGCTGGATTCAGATTTTGTTTGTTTTCTTAAATTGTTCTGGTTTTTGTTCTTAAAATGGCCTGGGTTTTGTTCTTAATGTGTTGTGGGATGACCCATTTCTGTGCATCCCATGGTCTTCTCTGGGTGATGGTGTTATTTGCATGGGTTTTGGTCCCTCAGTTGTTTTACTGTGGAGTTTTCCTTCAACATCATTCTGGGACAACCAAAATATTTTGTTTTCCATCATTTACAGGGACAATAAGGGGGGCGAGGCTTGGCTGAAAAGCAGGGCTAGAGCCAGCAATGGGCCTTGTGGCCAAGAAGGCCAATGGCATCCTGGGGGGCATCAGGAAGAGTGTGACCAGCAGGTGGAGGGAGGTCATCCTGCCCCTCTGCTCTGCCCTGGGGAGGCCCCAGCTGGAGCACTGGGACCAGTTCTGGGCTCCCCAGTTCCAGAAGGAGAGGGAACTGCTGGAGAGGGGACAGCAGAGGGCTACAAAGATGGTGAGGGGCCTGGAGCATCTCTCTGATGTTGTTGAGTGTGGGGTTTAGTTGGTGGGTGCGGTGTTTTTGGTGGGCGTTTTGGTGTGGT
>NW_015091300.1:22952-152679 GCF_001431845.1 Calidris pugnax | reverse complement strand
TGTTGTTTTTTTTTTTTTTTTTTTTTTTTGTGGTTGGACTTGATGATCTCAGAGGTCCCTTCCAACCACTAAGATTCTGTGATTCTGTGAAAGGCTGAGGGACTTCTTGGGTCTTTTGAGTCTGGAGAAGAGAAGGCGGAGGGGGGAACTCATCAAAGCCTTTTAAAAACTTCAAGGGTGGGTGTCAAGAGGATGTGGCCAGGCTTTTTTCAGTGGTGCCCAGGGACAGGACAAGAGGGAACAGGCACAAACTTGACCATCAGAAGTTCCATCTCAACATGAGGAGGAACTTCTTTGGTGTGAGGGTGGCAGAGCCCTGGCAGAGGCTGCCCAGAGAGGTGGTGGAGTCTCCTTCTCTGGAGACATTCCAACCCCACCTGGACACGTTCCTGTGGGACCTGCTCTGGGTGGCCCTGCTTTGTCAAGGGGTTGGACTAGATGTTCTCCAGAAGCCCCTTCCAAGCTCGTATCCTGTGAAAATGCTGCCCCTGCTGCGTTGCTCTTGACCTTTGAAGATGATGCTATGCAAGTTATTCCTTCAGTTTCTAAAACGCTGCTCTTTACGCTTTGGAGGAGTCACTTGGCTGCTTTCTCTGAACAGATGGATGCATGTGGGTCTACTCAGATCTTTTTTGATAGCCATAATCCCGTGGTACGAGAGGTCTGGTGTGGGTTAAAGGCAAGAAACGCCTCCAGTAGTCAGTGCCAGACAAGAAGGGGACACGTCTTAACTGCTGAGATTTATTTGCGGGTCAACTGCTCTACAGTGGCACCTACTTTACCTTTCAGCAAGTGAAGGGGTGATTTATGGTGGGGTGGTTTTGTACACACCGAGTGATTTTATTTTTTTTTTTTTCCCTCAGTCTCGGGAAAAGGGCACTTTATATATTTACATTAGGAAAAGTGACTTCCAAAGTACAAGTCAGCAAAAGATTTAATTAACCTTTTCACTATAAATCTAACTCCCATTGATTGTCTTCTGCTGCCTCCTCCCCTTTTTCCTTTCTCCTTCTCTTGGTGGTTGGCCAGTTTTGTTGCCTGTATTTAGCTATTGCACGCATCAAGCGCTTTTGCAGGCTCTAAAACAACCTTATTTTTTTCATTTCTGGGTTCTCCCCTAGTGATTTTGGCTGCTTTATTACTTCCCCTAGTCCTGATAAATTTTTAATTGAAGAAAATCAATACAGACCCAAGAATATAGGGTCAGCAGAGAAGTTTTGGAACCCAGCAGGGCTAAAACTTTAAAATATTAGTTTTACCTCAGGGCTTCCCAATTTCCCTTGAAAGAATATTATTTATGGGAGTGAAGGAAGAGAAAAGGTGCGTCCCAGCAATCGGAGTCCTGCTTTTTGAAGGAAAAATCAGAATTATTTAGAGCATTTTGATTTGCCTCCCAATTTAAAATATTTTTCGATTCGGATAGAGTTAATGGTGGATTGAGTCCATTTTTGCAATTTTTTCATTTCCTGTTTATACGAGCTCCCTGATGAGCTCTGCCATCAATGTTCAGTTAAATCCTTCTCCAGAAATCAAGTTGGATCCAAATTAAGGAGAAGCTGAGATCCAAACAACGTTGGTGGTTTTTTTTAACTATTTTCTGTATTAACCCTGTTCTTTTCCTGGATGATGCTGGATATAGAAGTGTGGAAAACAGGATGATAATCGAGGTGGACGGTGGTATCTGTGTCTTCATTGGAAGGTTGAGGAGCTGGGGGTGGTGTCCATGTGATGCGTGTTTTGAGGGCTCTCCTGGAACCAGCTGTAGCTTGGACCCAGTGGCTTCTGGACACTTCCAGCCACAGCTTCAGGTTGAGCTGCTGCTGGAAGGAATCCAGATTACGTGCTTGGAGACTGCTCCATCGTGTGGATGGAGCACAAGAGGTCGGGGATACAAGGATCTTAGAAAAGAGCTATTGAAATCTGAGCAGAAATGAGAATATTGGGTGTCCTCCATCTGTCTCTGAAGTACCGTAGTTCTGAGAGACATCCCAATGCTGTAAGATCTCAGCCGACTTCTGTAGCTCCCAACTTCTGCAATGGGTGAATGAAGTTTTGATACAATACTATGTTTGTTAGGCTTTGGGTTGTTAAAACTGGTTTTTTTCCAAATAAAAACTAACCCAAGAAAAACAGTGCTGTTCCCAAGCTAGTTATGTCTCACTTCAGTGCCATTTTCAGCAGCGCTGTCTATAATAAATTGTTACTTCTTTTTTTAAACTGCAGTTTCAAAGGGGATGACTTTGCACATATTTTCATTCCTATCAAATACAAGAATCTACCTCCTTGTGCCAAGTGTAAACTGTGTACTTCATCTGGTTCTTCTTCAGGGCTTAGTAAAAGCTCCAGATATAAATTGATTTACACAATCCTATCAAAATCATGGAATTGTAGAATGGTTTGGGTTGGAAGGGACCTTAAAGACCATCTAGTTCCACCCCCTGCCCTGGGCAGGGACACCTCCCACCAGACCAGGTTGCTCCAAGCCCCCTCCAACCTGGCCTTGAACCCCTCCAGGGATGGGGCAGCCCCAGCTTCTCTGGGCAACCTGGGCCAGGCTCTCACCACCCTCCCACCAAAGAAGTTCTTCCCCACATCTCATCTCAATCTTCCTTCTTTCTGTTAAAAAACATTCCCCCTTGTCCTATGGTTCCCCTCCCTGATCCAGAGTCCCTCCCCATCTCTCCTATAGGTCCCCTTTCGGTATTAGAAGGCTCCTTGAAGGTCTCCTTCTCCAGGCTGAAATATTAAATGGACTATGTGTGGTTTTGCTTGCTGTCTTTTTTGTGGGTTTCATGACAAGGGCAGGAGCAGCTCCCCAGCCCGTGTTCAATGGAGCTGAGTCCTCTCCTTCAGACAGTTAATCCTGTTACAGACTGAGCTGGCACCGAGGGCTCTGACTGGGCCAAGTCAGGCTGCTCAGAGCCTTTGGCTTCCTCAGAGCAGCGGGGAGCTGGCTCTGGAGTTCCACCACAACTCCTCTGCTTGGCTTTGAAAGAGAAGGAAGTCAAGGGGAACTCATCTGAAGGCCTTCCAAGGCGCTTCACATCCAGCCAGCTGGAGCCTGCCCTAAGAGCTGCGCGCAGACTTCCAAACATGCCGGCTTTATTTCTCAAAATAATAGAGCGAGCTAAAGCCACCAGCTGCTTTATTCAAGGACATGAATAGTAAAGTTTAAGGATCTTCTATATCACCAAAGGTACTCAATTTCCTAAAGCCACCAGCTGCTTTATTCAAGGACAACCTCGGGGATGAACAGTAAAGTTTAAGGATCTTCTATACCACCAAAGGTACTCAATTTTCTAACCCGGTACTGCAAACAGCCAATAAAATATCTTCCCCAATTTTTACAGCTTTTCACACTTTTCTGACAATAGTTTTATTGCCATACTTTGCAATTTTTGAGTGAATTTTAAAAAAAAATATCCTGCACATCCATCAGCTGAAAAGGGGCCCTATAGGAGGGATGGGGAGGGACTTTTCACCAGGGAGGAGATGATCTTTAAGGTCCCTTCCAACCTGAAGCATCACAGAATCTTCTAGGTTGGAAGGGACCTCAAAGATCATCTTGTCCAACCGTCAACCTGACAAAAATAGACACCTGCCCTACGATTATCTTTTCCCCCTCTCATTACTGCCCGTCCTTCCGACTAGTTTTGCTTTGGAAGTTGTGAGGGATGCGTTCACCTTTGTCAATAATAGTAATAACACTAGTTTTGCTTTGGAAGTTGTGAGGGATGCGTTCAGCTTTGTCAATAGTAATAACGAGCAATTAATAAGTCCTAAGAAGTAGAGCTGTCTATATTTACACGGGCTTTTGAATGAAAATGTGTCGAACCTGAACTTCTCTATAAGAAATTATGCAATAGTACGATTTTAGCTGAAATCAAACTGTTGGTTTGGGTTCATTCAAACATATTTCAAAGAAGGATAAAGGAATCGCATCATTCCAGCAAAGGGGGCTCCTTCTGTGATAACGATGTCAAGTTGTAAATTGGAAATCTTATTTCTTTTCCTTAGCAGCAGAGGTTTATTTCTTTGAATATGCATCGCAACCAACTCGTTGACCAATTACTGGGTGGCTTTGATGTGTGCAAGATGTGCACTTGTATACTCGGGGATTCCTTTTGCCTCATGATGCTTGACTTGAATTTTGAATAGAATCTCTGCTCTAAAAGATCCTCAAAATGCTGTTTTTTCTTGTGGAGTCCATGATATTTCTTTCATTCACCCGCCAATTCGTTTGTGTGTATTTGAGAATTGGGGTAAAGACAAGTTATTCAGGCTTAAATCTTGAAGAAGGGGAAAAAGTCTTCGTGCTTAAGTGACAAACAGGGTTTGGATGGTGTGTGTTTGATGTAATTGGGAAAAAAAATGTGACTGATTTCTTCCTTAACTTAAATCTTTCATTATCCTCCTTCAGAGCTAATTCTTTTCTTATTCCTCCTGAATGCTCGCTTCCATTAATTTCACTCTAGGTAATGACACAATTATATGTCATCATTGACACGATTCAATACGGGATCCATCGGTTCCTTTTGTGCAGGTTTTTTTTTTTCAGCTGCCTGGGATTTGGCCGCTTTCCATCTTCGCCCGTTGCCAAGAGCGGTTCTGGAGTCGCTGACATTTTGTCTGACACGAGTTGGGAGCAGGAAAGCAAAGTTCCTTGGCAGGGGTTCCTCAAACTTGTCCCTTTTGTAGGGATGAGCCAGCTAAAAGGTGGGACTTCCCGTAGAAAGTACCGGCTGGAGAATTCCTCTGAGATAAATAAGAGCTCATCAAGACAAAAAATCTCCGGGAGATGCAGGCGCTGTATCTGTTTCAAGTGCTAATGACAAAAAATTTCGTATTTGTTCCCTTGAGCTACGATTTTGAAAATAGAAAGTGAATATTGATTAGATGAATCAAAAACTTTGCTGTTTTTTTACACTCAGTCGGTGTCGTCTGGCTTTACTGCATGAATGGGGACTGCAAGAGCCGCTGCTCCTTTTGTTTATCTGAGCCAAATTTTGCCTCTGGGGTTCAAAATGAGTAAATCACTTTGGTTGTGTCTGATGTGATCCTTTACTATCATAAAATCATAGAATGGTTTGGGTTGGAAGGGACCTTAAAGACCATCTGGTTCCAACTGGAGGGACACCTCCCACCAGACCAGGTTGCTCCAAGCCCCCTCCAACCTGGCCTTGAACCCCTCCAGGGATGGGGCAGCCACAGCTTCTCTGGGCAACCTGGGCCAGGCTCTCACCACCCTCCCACCAGAGAAGTTCTTCCCCACATCTCATCTCCATCTCTCCTCTTTCAGTGTCAAACCCTTCTCCTTCATCCTCTGGCTCCCCTCCCTGATCCAGAGTCCCTCCCCATCTCTCCTGGAGCCCCTTGAGGGACTGGAAGGGGCTCTAAGGTCTCCCTGGAGCCTTCTTTTCTCCAGGCTGAACCCCCCCAACTCTCTCAGCCTGTCCTCACAGCAGAGGGGCTCCAGCCCTTGGAGCATTTCTTTGGCCTCCTCTGGAGCTATTCCAGCAGGTCCATGTCTCAGCCTGTCCTCACAGCAGAGGGGCTCCCACCCTTGGAGCATTTCTTTAGCCTCCTCTGGAGCTATTCCAACAGGTCCATGTTCGTCTTGTGCTGAGGACTCCAAAGCTGGACACAGTACTCCAGGATGGAGGGGAACAGTTTTAGACTGGAGATGAGGAGAGGGCTCTTCACTGTGAGGGTGGTGGAGCACTGGAACAGGTTGCCCAGGGAGGTGGTTGAGGCCCCTTCCCTGGAAATATTCAAGTTGAGGCTCAAGGAGGCCCTGGGCCACCTGGTCTAGTTGGGGGTGTCCCTGCTGACTGCGGGGGGGTCGACTAGATGGCCTTTGGAGGTCCCTTCCAACCTGGGCAATTCTATGATTCTATGAGGTCTCATGAGAGTAAAGTAGAAAGGTGCCTTGACTAATGTCACCAATCAGAAGGTGTGCTCTTTAGGCCCCGAATCTGGACCTTTTTTCCCCAAAGAGGAGTCATCCCAGCCACCTGGGCCTGGGTGGGATCAAAACCCACCTCCTGCAGAGGAGCTCTTGGTCCTGGGGATTCCAGCAGAGCACGGATGATGTTGGGGGAGCAGCAGCGATGGGGATGCTTGGGAGGACCAGCGTTGAGGTGAAGGTGTTGCTAAATGGGACTCGATAAATCCCCAGCTTCCTGAAGCTCCTTGAGGAAGGCAAGTGGGGAATCTCCTGGCATTTGAAGAGTTGGATGAAGTGATACTTGAGCTCTGGGGAGTCTCGGGCACTGGCTGGCTGATAAGGCAATAATGATTCCTTGCACTACGGGGGCAAAGGAAACCATAAAATCCATCTCCTTTTCTTTTTGTCTGGTGCCTTTGATCGTTCAATTTGAGCACGTTCCTCTGCAAGGTTTTGCCTCTTTGAAAGCCACCTTTGATTTGCTGCTGTTCCACACTTCAGTGGAGTCCCTCGTACACCGGAGCTGAATTATTTGCCACCCACCTCAGCCCCCAGGATGGATATGGGTGGCTTCACCCCCTTCTGAGGTGACATCACCCCTTCTGCTTTGGAACCCCACGTGTGCTGTCCACCAAGCAGGTCCATCAGGCTTAGACAATTAGCTGTTCGTTAGGAAGAGGTCTCCTTGCTTAATAAGGTACTGGGTTACCTGCTGATAGTTGGGTCTTGCTTTTTTAATTGCTATTTTTCCCCCAATGGGAGAAGCTCTGCAGTGGTTCTCCATAAATAAGAGCCTTTCTGTAGATATATAGGACCATTTTCCAGAATTTAAGACGTTCTTCCCCCAAAAAAGTGCCAGCAGCCTTGCCTAGCCTATAGGAAGGTCCTCAGTCTCTCTTAAATTCTCCTGCTTTTAGAAGGACTTAAAGGAAATCCTGTTAGTTGAGCTCCTGTGAAATTCTGTAGGTTAATTCCGTGACCGATATTGTGCTTATTGGGGGTAAATTCGCCCAGTCAGCAAATTTGATGAGTCAAGGATGGAATAAAGAGCCTGTAAGGGAACTACTGCAGCTTCTGCTTTTAAGGGAAACCTTGATATGCAGATTGGTTCCAGCTTTTAGGCTTCTACCAAACTCACAACCCTCAACTGGGTGGGATGAACCCCCAGTTTTGGGGTTGTTTGGTAGGTACCTTTCTAACTGTGTTAATTGGCTGGTAATTGAGAGGTGCCCATTCTTGGCTGTGCTACCTTTTCAGGAGTTGCCTCTGCCTTGTCTTGCTCTTGGTGGTGACTGGTGACATCTCTCATCTTAGCAAGTGTGGTGTTTTTTGGGTTATTTTCTTAAAAGGGAAGAAACTGGTTCATTTCACTCCATTTTTGGTAATTATTATGGCATTCCCTGCCCCAGGAAGGGCTTCATCTGGAGCTGGGGCAGGGGTAGGACCTTCTCTGGCATTCCTGGAGTTACAGAATGGGTTTGGGTTGGAAAAGACCTTGAAGATCATCTTGTTCCACCACTGCCCTGGGCAGGGACACCTCCCACCAAGACCAGGTTGCTCCAAGCCCCGTCCAACCTGGCCTTGAACCCCTCCAGGGATGGGGCAATGCCCGAATTCTGCAGATTATCATGCTAATTAGAGAAGAGACAAGAGCTTCCTTTCTCTTGGAAATTAGCAGCCAAAAAATAGGAAGCTGATTAATTGCTTTGGAGTGTTTATCACGGATATTTGGCTCAGATGGGACTGCTTCTGGATGGGTTATCCCCAATTGGAGAAAGATTTCAGAACCTGAAGCAAAAAATACAGTTTGATATTAAAAATACGATGTGGTTCCATGGAAATTATTGTAAGCATTGCGCAGAAAATAGTAATTTTAATAGGACCAGGTGTAAGGTTATTTCTTTGGAGTCTTTTTTTATGGGCTGGGTGCGTCTGACTCCGTTTCATGCCAAAACCAGAACCGAGTGATGTTTTAAACACAAGTGGATTTTCGTCCTTTGGAGTCTTTTTTTATGGGCTGGGTGTGTCTGACAAAACCAGAACTGAGTGATGTTTTAAACACAAGTGGATTTTTGTAGCTGTTTCTCCGCCCGTTACCGCAAAGTCAATTTTTTTGGTGCGTTTGTAGTGTGATTTTTTTTTGTTGTTGTTGTTGTGTTTTTTCTTTTATTCCCCTTAGGGATGCTGCTGCATCCTTCTCCCTCCTTAGGAGCTGGTTGGTGTTGGGTTGTACTACCTGCCAGTTATTTGTTTCCCCCGTGCTTTATCTTTTTCGATGCATTTTTCAGTAGTTTTGCTGTTGACAGCCCTGTGAAGGGAGGATGGGCTCCTCTCCCTCAGGCTACGGAGGGGGATTACAGCAATCAGGTGGGTAGATGACAGCCCAGAACAAAGAAAGGCTTGGGTTTGAGCCCTCCCAAGAGCCTGTGGAGGTGACAGTCCATGTCCCCAGGCTGTAGTGGGAAGATTTTTTACGATGAGGGTGGTGAGACACTGGAACAGGTTGCCCAGGGAAGTTGTGGCTGCCCCGTCCCTGGAGGGGTTCAAGGCCAGGTTGGATGGGGCCTTGAGCAACCTGCTCTAGTGAGAGGTGTCCCTGCCCAGGGCAGGGGGTTGGAACTCGATGATCTTTGAGGTCCCTTCCAACCCAAACCATTCTATGATTCTATGATTAGCAGGGGACAAGGTGGAAGCACCCCAGGTTGGTAGTTTGGATCTTGAAGCTTTCATGAAAGAAATTGTTTATGATGAGGGTGGTGAGACACTGGAACAGGTTGCCCAGGGAAGTTGTGGCTGCCCCGTCCCTGGAGGGGTTCAAGGCCAGGTTGGATGGGGCCTTGAGCAACCTGCTCTAGTGAGAGGTGTCCCTGCCCAGGGCAGGGGGTTGGAACTCGATGATCTTTGAGGTCCCTTCCAACCCAAACCATTCTATGATTCTGTACCTACTGGGGTGGGTAGAGAAACCAGAAAGGGGGTGCTGGTCCCAACTCCGCTCTTCTGGGGAGATGTTTTTTAGCTTCACCCAACCCAAACCATTCCATGATTCTATGATTAGCAGGGGACAAGGTGGAAGCATCCCAGGTTGGTACTTTGGATCTTGAAGCTTTCAGGAAGAAATTTTTTACAATGAGGGTGGTGAGACACTGGAACAGGTTGCCCAGGGAAGTTGTGGATGCCCCATCCCTGGAGGTGTTCAAGGTCAGGTTGGATGGGGCTTTGAGCAACCTGCTCTAGTGGCAGGTGTCCCTGCCCATGGAAGGAGGGTTGGAACTGGATGATCTTTGAGGTCCCTTCCAACCCAAACCATTCTGTGATTCTATGCCTACTGGGGTGGGTAGAGAAACTAAAAAGGGGGTGCTGATCCCAACCCCACTCTCCTGGGGAGATGTTTTTCAGTCTCAAGAGGAAGGTGGGGAGGGTTTATTCCTCCTGTGCCGTATCTTGTTTTGATGGATGGGGTTTTTTTTTGCTCTTAAATAGTATCACACACTGTAAGCATCACTTCCACTTCATTTTTAGCTCCAACCTGGCACCTGCCAAGCTCCTCATCTTTTCGGATGCGCTGCGACACACGGGAAGTTTGATATTCGGGGGGGAAAGTTACAAATTATTAGACAAATTATTGTGAGGGCAGATGAATCTCCTTTGACTGGCATTTTACGAGCGGATTTGAGTGGTGAATAATAACCTGGTTTGTAAGAAAGGGACTTGTCACTCAACCAGCTGCTGGAGTTTTCAACACCTCTAATTACAAAGAGAGAATGTCTTCCCAGCAAAATCAGCTTTCTCCAACGCCCGTCCTCTAGGATGTGTAGCATTTAGTGTGTTCTTACATATATCCTTAATGTTATTTGGGTTTATTTTGACACTAGTTGCCTCGGCAAACCCTGTATTTTCACTCCGCTTAATTAAGAGAACTAAGGGCAGTTTAAGAACTATGTGTTTATTGTCAGTTTTATAGAATACAGCAGAAAAAAAACCCTCCAAACCCCTCAGGCAATGCTAATAGGGACTTAATGTCAAGGCTCTAGCCCTGTAATAGAGAACTGTTCTCTTTTTTTAAAAACAAAAGGAAATTATGTTATTTCAAAGCAATCTGCTTTTTTATTTGCCTTTGGAGGCACTAAAGCTGCCTTTTGCAGAAGTGCTGAGTGTAGGGATTTCCAAAGAAGGGTTATATGTCAATTGCCACATATTACACGTCTTTAAAGGATGACAATGGCCATTTAATGTTATATTTTCCAAGAAAATGCAGGCTTTGGAGTGGCATTTTTGCTCTGGGGCTGTGGAGATCCAGATCTCAAGCTCTCGCTGTACGTGGAGGGCAGAAATAAAGTTAGGGTCCTGCCTTGACTTTTAATTCAAATCTCCTTTGATGATCACATTGCAGTGATTTATTTTTTTTAAATATTCTTGACCGTTGGAAGCTAAAAGCTGGCAGAAATATAGTGAATAAAAACATGTGAATTATCAGTCTATATTCCCAGATTTCTTTCATTTTTGTCAATCAGCAAATGCTGTTCTTAGAATATCCTGGTGATGTTCCGCTCCGTAATTCATTTGGTGTTAATTATCGAGGGAAGAAAGAAGGATGATGTCATGGAACTAACATCTTTCCAGTTTGGGATGAGAGTCCTCTCTGGTACCTTGGAGGTCATGGAAAGCTGAGCTGGGAAAGTCTGATTTATACTTCCAGAGAGATGGTTTTGGGGTGGACAACTGCCATCCCATCCTGTATCTGGGGTGGCTTCCACAGAAGCCCAAAAGATTGTCTTCATGCTTCTTCGTTTATCTACCTATTTATTTAAGTGGACCTCTTAATTAGTCCTTTCTAAACCCCTTGGTGTAGTTGAAAGCAGTTGGCTTACTCTCCAGATCTCAAGCTGTAATTTAAGAACATTTTTGCTGAAAAGATCTGAAGAATTGTTTCGCTTGACAACTTCTCATTTGTTAAGTGACCACTTCTGGCACTTCATTTGCTGTTCCTGCCCTGGAGATGTCTCTCCTCCGTCATCTCCTGTCTCTCCTAGGGCTGCTGGGTTCAGATTTCTCACATCTCTCTTCTTTAAGCAACGGTGATAGAGATCCAGAGGTTCAGTGGTTGACACCATTTGGCAGGATGCTTCATTATCTGGGGGCTCCGGGATGTGTCTCAGAAGCAGATTCCCATGCAGCCCTGTCTGGATTTCTGGTTCTGCACCTGGGCTGGAACAATCCTCACCATCAGTACAGACTGGGGGGTGAGGTATTAGAAAGCAGCCCTGAGGAAAGGGACTTGGGGGTGTAAAAAGTCCCTTGCCAGCTTTCTTGTAGGCCTCCTTCAGATACTGGAAGGCCACTATAAGGTCTCCCCAGAGCCTTCTCCAGACTGAACAATTCAAACTCTTTCAGCCTGTCTTCACAGGAGAGGCGCCCAACCCTCTGATCATCTCCCTAGACCTCCTCTAGACCTGCTCCAACAGGTCCATGTCCTTTCTGTGCTGAGGGGTGGACTGTTCAGTGGATAAGGAACTGGCTAGATGGTCGCATCCAGAGGGTGGTACTCAATGGCTCCAAGTCCAGATGGAAACCAGTCACAAGTGGTGTTCCTCAAGGGTCCGTGCTGGGGCCAATACTGTTTAACATTTTTATCAATGATATAGACAGGGAGATTAAAGGCACCATCAGCAAGTTTGCAGACGATACCAAGCTGTGTGGTGGTGTCCATACACCAGAGGGATGGGATGTCATCCAGAAGGACCTGGAGAGGCTGGAGAGGTGGGCCCAGGTGAACCTCATGAGGTTCAACAAGAGCAAATGGAAGGTTCTGCACCTGGGCCGGAACAATCCTCACCATCAGTACAGACTGGGGGGTGAGGGATTAGAAAGCAGCCCTGAGGAAAGGGACTTGGGGGTGCTGGTGGAGGAGAAGCTGGACATGAGCAGGCAGTGGGCAGCTGCAGCCCAGAAGGCCAATCCCATCCTGGGCTGCATCAAAAGATGCGTTGCCAGCAGGTCCAGAGAGGGGATTCTGCCACTTTACTCTGCTCTGGTGAGACCTCACCTGGAGTCCCTTCCAACCCAAACCATTCTATGATTCTATGATTAGCAGGGGACAAGGTGGAAGCATCCCAGGTTGGTACTTTGGATCTTGAAGCTTTCAGGAAGAAATTTTTTACAATGAGGGTGGTGAGACACTGGAACAGGTTGCCCAGGGAAGTTGTGGCTGCCCCATCCCTGGAGGGGTTCAAGGCCAGGTTGGAGGGGGCTTGGAGTAACCTGGTGTGGTGGGAGGTGTCCCTGCCCAGGGCAGGGGGGTTGGAACTCGATGATCTTTGAGGTCCCTTCCAACCCAAACCATTCTATGATTCTGTGATTAGCAGGGGACAAGGTGGAAGCACCCCAGGTTGGTAGTTAGGATCTTGAAGCTTTCATGGAAGAAATTGTTTACGATGAGGGTGGTGAGACACTGGAACAGGTTGCCCAGGGAAGTTGTGGCTGCCCCATCCCTGGAGGGGTTCAAGGCCAGGTTGGATGGGGCCTTGAGCAACCTGCTCTAGTGAGAGGTGTCCCTGCCCAGGGCAGGGGGTTGGAACTCGATGATCTTTGAGGTCCCTTCCAACCCAAACCATTCTATGATTCTGTACCTACTGGGGTGGGTAGAGAAACCAGAAAGGGGGTGCTGGTCCCAACTCCGCTCTTCTGGGGAGATGTTTTTTAGCTTCACGAGGAAGGTGGGGAGGGTTTATTCCTCCTGTGCCATATCTTGTTTTGATGGATGGGGTTTTTTTTTGCTCTTAAATAGTATCACACACTGTAAGCATCACTTCCACTTCATTTTTAGCTCCAACCTGGCACCTGCCAAGCTCCTCATCTTTTCGGATGCGCTGCGACACACGGGAAGTTTGATATTCGGGGGGGAAAGTTACAAATTATTAGACAAATTATTGTGAGGGCAGATGAATCTCCTTTGACTGGCATTTTACGAGCGGATTTGAGTGGTGAATAATAACCTGGTTTGTAAGAAAGGGACTTGTCACTCAACCGGCTGCTGGAGTTTTCAACACCTCTAATTACAAAGAGAGAATGTCTTCCCAGCAAAATCAGCTTTCTCCAACGCCCGTCCTCTAGGATGTGTAGCATTTAGTGTGTTCTTACATATATCCTTAATGTTATTTGGGTTTATTTTGACACTAGTTGCCTCGGCAAACCCTGTATTTTCACTCCGCTTAATTAAGAGAACTAAGGGCAGTTTAAGAACTATGTGTTTATTGTCAGTTTTATAGAATACAGCAGAAAAAAAACCCTCCAAACCCCTCAGGCAATGCTAATAGGGACTTAATGTCAAGGCTCTAGCCCTGTAATAGAGAACTGTTCTCTTTTTTTAAAAACAAAAGGAAATTATGTTATTTCAAAGCAATCTGCTTTTTTATTTGCCTTTGGAGGCACTAAAGCTGCCTTTTGCAGAAGTGCTGAGTGTAGGGATTTCCAAAGAAGGGTTATATGTCAATTGCCACATATTACACGTCTTTAAAGGATGACAATGGCCATTTAATGTTATATTTTCCAAGAAAATGCAGGCTTTGGAGTGGCATTTTTGCTCTGGGGCTGTGGAGATCCAGATCTCAAGCTCTCGCTGTACGTGGAGGGCAGAAATAAAGTTAGGGTCCTGCCTTGACTTTTAATTCAAATCTCCTTTGATGATCACATTGCAGTGATTTATTTTTTTTAAATATTCTTGACCGTTGGAAGCTAAAAGCTGGCAGAAATATAGTGAATAAAAACATGTGAATTATCAGTCTATATTCCCAGATTTCTTTCATTTTTGTCAATCAGCAAATGCTGTTCTTAGAATATCCTGGTGATGTTCCGCTCCGTAATTCATTTGGTGTTAATTATCGAGGGAAGAAAGAAGGATGATGTCATGGAACTAACATCTTTCCAGTTTGGGATGAGAGTCCTCTCTGGTACCTTGGAGGTCATGGAAAGCTGAGCTGGGAAAGTCTGATTTATACTTCCAGAGAGATGGTTTTGGGGTGGACAACTGCCATCCCATCCTGTATCTGGGGTGGCTTCCACAGAAGCCCAAAAGATTGTCTTCATGCTTCTTCGTTTATCTACCTATTTATTTAAGTGGACCTCTTAATTAGTCCTTTCTAAACCCCTTGGTGTAGTTGAAAGCAGTTGGCTTACTCTCCAGATCTCAAGCTGTAATTTAAGAACATTTTTGCTGAAAAGATCTGAAGAATTGTTTCGCTTGACAACTTCTCATTTGTTAAGTGACCACTTCTGGCACTTCATTTGCTGTTCCTGCCCTGGAGATGTCTCTCCTCCGTCATCTCCTGTCTCTCCTAGGGCTGCTGGGTTCAGATTTCTCACATCTCTCTTCTTTAAGCAACGGTGATAGAGATCCAGAGGTTCAGTGGTTGACACCATTTGGCAGGATGCTTCATTATCTGGGGGCTCCGGGATGTGTCTCAGAAGCAGATTCCCATGCAGCCCTGTCTGGATTTCTGGTTCTGCACCTGGGCTGGAACAATCCTCACCATCAGTACAGACTGGGGGGTGAGGTATTAGAAAGCAGCCCTGAGGAAAGGGACTTGGGGGTGTAAAAAGTCCCTTGCCAGCTTTCTTGTAGGCCTCCTTCAGATACTGGAAGGCCACTATAAGGTCTCCCCAGAGCCTTCTCCAGACTGAACAATTCAAACTCTTTCAGCCTGTCTTCACAGGAGAGGCGCCCAACCCTCTGATCATCTCCCTAGATGGCAGAAATATAGTGAATAAAAACATGTGAATTATCAGTCTATATTCCCAGATTTCTTTCATTTTTGTCAATCAGCAAACGCTGTTCTTAGAGTATCCTGGAGATGTTCTGTTCTGTAATTCATTTGGTGTTAATTATTGAGGGAAGAAAGAAGGATGATATCATTGAACTAAAATCTTTCCAGTTTGGGATGAGAGTCCTCTCTGGTACCTTGGAGGTCATGGAAAGCTGAGCTGGGAAAGTCTGATTTATACTTCCAGAGAGATGGTTTTGGGGTGGACAACTGCCATCCCATCCTGTATCTGGGGTGGCTTCCACAGAAGCCCAAAAGATTGTCTTCATGCTTCTTCGTTTATCTACCTATTTATTTAAGTGGACCTCTTAATTAGTCCTTTCTAAACCCCTTGGTGTAGTTGAAAGCAGTTGGCTTACTCTCCAGATCTCAAGCTGTAATTTAAGAACATTTTTGCTGAAAAGATCTGAAGAATTGTTTCGCTTGACAACTTCTCATTTGTTAAGTGACCACTTCTGGCACTTCATTTGCTGTTCCTGCCCTAGAGATGTCTCTCCTCCGTCATCTCCTGTCTCTCCTAGGGCTGCTGGGTTCAGATTTCTCACATCTCTCTTCTTTAAGCAACGGTGATAGAGATCCAGAGGTTCAGTGGTTGACACCATTTGGCAGGATGCTTCATTATCTGGGGGCTCCGGGATGTGTCTCAGAAGCAGATTCCCATGCAGCCCTGTCTGGATTTCTGGTTCTGCACCTGGGCTGGAACAATCCTCACCATCAGTACAGACTGGGGGGTGAGGTATTAGAAAGCAGCCCTGAGGAAAGGGACTTGGGGGTGTAAAAAGTCCCTTGCCAGCTTTCTTGTAGGCCTCCTTCAGATACTGGAAGGCCACTATAAGGTCTCCCCAGAGCCTTCTCCAGACTGAACAATTCAAACTCTTTCAGCCTGTCTTCACAGGAGAGGCGCCCAACCCTCTGATCATCTCCCTAGACCTCCTCTAGACCTGCTCCAACAGGTCCATGTCCTTTCTGTGCTGAGGGGTGGACTGTTCAGTGGATAAGGAACTGGCTAGATGGTCGCATCCAGAGGGTGGTACTCAATGGCTCCAAGTCCAGATGGAAACCAGTCACAAGTGGTGTTCCTCAAGGGTCCGTGCTGGGGCCAATACTGTTTAACATTTTTATCAATGATATAGACAGGGAGATTAAAGGCACCATCAGCAAGTTTGCAGACGATACCAAGCTGTGTGGTGGTGTCCATACACCAGAGGGATGGGATGTCATCCAGAAGGACCTGGAGAGGCTGGAGAGGTGGGCCCAGGTGAACCTCATGAGGTTCAACAAGAGCAAATGGAAGGTTCTGCACCTGGGCCGGAACAATCCTCACCATCAGTACAGACTGGGGGGTGAGGGATTAGAAAGCAGCCCTGAGGAAAGGGACTTGGGGGTGCTGGTGGAGGAGAAGCTGGACATGAGCAGGCAGTGGGCAGCTGCAGCCCAGAAGGCCAATCCCATCCTGGGCTGCATCAAAAGATGCGTTTTGTTCAGCCTGAAGAAGAGGAGGCTCCGGGGAGACCTAATAGTACCTGAAGGGAGCCTACAGGAAGGCTGGGGAGAACCTGTTTAGAAAGGCCTGCAGTGACAGGACGAGGGGCAATGGCTTCAAGCTGGAGGGGAACAGCTTTAGACTGGAGATGAGGAGAGGGTTCTTCACTGGGAGGGTGGTGGAGCACTGGAACAGGTTGCCCAGGGAGGTGGTTGAGGCCCCATCCCTGGAGATATTCAAGGAGAGGCTCGACAAGGCCCTGGGCAACCTGGTCTAGTTGGGGGTGTCCCTGCTGACTGCGGGGGGGTCGGACTAGATGGCCTTTGGAGGTCCCTTCCGGCCTGGGCAATTTTATGATTTCACAACCTCAGAAAGGCTTGATTTTTGGTCTCGCTACAGAAACATTACAGGTTTAGCGACAGAATTAAATCTCCATATTTGACGAGCGCGGGGTTTTGAGTATTATATCGAGGTATTCCAGGGCTTCATGGCCTTAAAGGTTATAAATTGCAGCTTGTCTTCGTGGAGAGCTGCAGCCTGTGGGTATCTCTGCTTTTTGCTGGCTGCTTTTCAAACCCTGCTGTAAATCCTGCCTTCCCGCTGTCCTTACAAGTTGCCTCCCTAAATCACAGCAGATGCTGGGAGCCCCGTTCCTCCCGTCCTACCTGCTGGAAGTGGGTGTCAAGCATGGCCAGATGGTGTGGCTTCATTTCCCAACGAGCCCAAATCACTGCTGCCCTCTGCCTTTTTTTGCAGATGGCCACGTAGGTGTGAAGCAGGTATAAAAACATCGCCGTATATTAAAGCTATTTTTCTAAAGAACAATAAATACATCAGCGGGAAGCAAGGGAGCCAATTACTCAGCGTGATGAAAAGCAAACAAATGACCTGTAATTGCATTTCATAATTAAAAATTCACTGCATATTAATACATTTTTATTCTTGAGTTTATTAACACTGGATAGCAGGCCTTCCTAATAGCTGCTGTATGACTGCGATATATTTTAAATTTTCAGCTCTAAACGCTTTTAAAATGGGATTTAAGCGTAAAGGCTGATAGTAATTTTGAAATGGGATTTAGTACAAAGGCAGATAGTGGGTTTGGGTTAGATAATGTCTTCAGTCTGTGCTGCTCTGGCTTTTAATTCAGTGTCTGGCTATTCAAAGGAGCCAGCAGTGAAATATCTAATCCCAGACTCCGGCCGTTCCTTCTGATCTATATCGTGTCCTTCTTATAAAAAAAAAATAAAAAACATATCAGCCCCGACTCCTGAAAAGTTCCTGGCAGTGACAAGGCTGCTTTATTACTTAACATCTTCCTTCAATGCTTGTACATCTAAGGATTGAATAGATGGGCTCTAGCAGAGATGGGAATGAAGGGCGTTGGTGAATTATGTGCTCTAAAGTACCTTGAATGCTGGAGGGGGGGAAGAAAAAAAATTAACAATAGCGAGGCGGGAAATAAACAAGAAATAGATCCGAAGTTTTGGAGAGAAATATCCTGGGGCTTAAGATTTGAGACGTCTGCCAAAGCAGGCTTTTGTACATCCGTGCAAAATAATGCTTAAGGATGCTCAAAGCCCCCGCTGTGGGAGCTGAGGAAGAACCTCAGCCTTGGGTTCATCCTGCGTCTCCACGGGGTGACCTGGCACCTTGATGGCTCCTTGAAATGCTTGGGGGTGCTGCTGTGAAATCCCAATAGCTTTGACTTTAACCATTCTATGAATATTTTTTTAGAGTTGGAATGGACCTTAAAGACCATCCCGTTCCAACCCCCTGCCCTGGGCAGGGACACCTCCCACCACACCACGTTGCTCCAAGCCCCCTCCAACCTGGCCTTGAACCCCTTCAGGGATGGGGCAGCCCCAGCTTCTCTGGGCAACCTGGGCCAGGCTCTCACCACCCTCACACCAGAGAAGTTCTTCCCCACATCTCAGCTCCATCTCCCCTCTTTCAGTGTCAAACCCTTCCCCCTTGTCCCATGGCTCCCCTCCATGATCAGGGAGTCCCTCCCCAGCTTTCCTGGAGCCCCTTGAGGGACTGGAAGGGTCTTGAAGGTCTCCCTGGAGCCTTTTCTTCTCCAGGCTGAACCCCACTAACTCTCCCAGCAGAGGGGCTCCACCCATGGATCATCTCCATGGCCTCCTCTGGCCCCTCTCCAACAGGTCCATGACCTCCCTGTGCTGGTTATCGTAAAATCACAGAATGGTTTGGGTTGGAAGGGACCTTAAAGACCATCCAGTTCCACCCCATGCCCTGGGCAGGGACACCTCCCACCAGACCAGGTTTCTCCAAGCCCCTTCCATCCTGGCCTTGAACCCCTCCAGGGATGGGGCAGCCACAGCTTCTCTGGGCAACCTGTTCCAGGCTCTCACCACCCTCACAGCAAAGAAGTTCTTCCCCACATCTCATCTCCATCTCCCCTCTTTCAGTTTAAAACCCTTCCCCTTTGTCCTATGGCATCCCTCCTGAGCTTTCCTGGAGTCCCTTGAGGAACTGGAAGGGTCTTGAAGGTCTCCCTGGAACCTTCTCTTCTCCAGGCTTAAGCCCCCCCAACTCTCTCATCCTGTCCTCCCAGCAGAGGGGCTCCATCCATGGATCATCTCCATGGCCTCCTCTAGGCCCCGCTCCACCAGGTCCATGTCCTTCTGCTGTTGGTGGCCCCAGAGCTGGACTTCTGATCCACCAACACCCCGAAGTTCTTCTCCTCAGGGCTTGCTCTCCATCCATTCTCTGCCCAGCCTGATTTCCTGCTTGTATTTTTGCTTCGAGCAAGATGAATAACCCTATGATGGAAAGATATGACCAAATCCGAGTGTTTTAGAACGTAATGTTTGTAAAACACAGATTGTCCCCATCCCAAATCACGAGAGACCAAAAAGCTCCATGTCTCCTTGCCCCCTGGGGACCCAGTTTGATTACAAGGGATGGCACTGGGGAAGGTTTAAAACCGCAGCTGTCGAAGTGGTAAAAACGTGCCTCTGCCTCAACTGTATTGAACATGTGCATCTGCATATTTATAGCCAGTTGTAGCTAAATCATAAAACAACCACAACCATAAATATATTTTTTGTGGTCCAGATGTGATGCGATACGCTCAACAGCAACTCTTCAGAATTAATGTTTTTTTTTCCCCTTGTTTTTCCTGGCGTTTTTTCTTAATTTTCAGAGCTTTTTTTTTTTTTTACAGCAACTCTTCAGAATTAATGTTTTTTTTCTCCCTTGTTTTTCCTAGCGTTTTTTTCTTAATATTCAGAGCTTTTTTTTTTTTTCCTAATAACTATAGGCGTTTCTACAGAATTTGGTGACAAGGCAGATTAGCGTGTTCCTTTTGAAGTTGGACTTCAAACTGCTTTTTGCTCTTGCTTTCGGATATTGTAGAACTGCAGATTTGATTGTCTCTAGGTATATTTTATTACTTAAAACGTTGCTTTGCTCCGAGTGCAGTCGCATTACAATAGGGGCAGTGATGCTGTTCCTTTTTGCTTGGAAAAATACACAGATTTATCACTTGTAGCTGCTTCATCACCTGTGGGCTCCAAATGGCCATCCTGCTGGGCAGATGGGAGGTGTGAAGGATGGATGAGGTTGGAGTCAACTCTTGCGTCATCCAAGGGTCTCCGGCGGAGCCGGAGCGGGAACAGATGGGTCATCCATCCTCTGGAGGAGGCATCAAACACCTCCTCATCCAGCTCTTCCAGGGCTGGTGGCCAAATGGGCTCGTTGTAATCACCTGGTTTGGAAAACCAGCTGCCCAGAGGGATTTTTAGGAGCTCCTGGAGGTTTGGATACAGACAGGACTATCAATACACAAGTGGGCACGTCAAAATAGAGTGGTTTGTTCTTCAGTATCCAACTCATAGTGGTCTGCCTGACTTCTGCTGGTTGCTTGTAGGTGATTTTAAAAAAAAGAAAGCTTTAAAACCTGCAGGATAAGTCAATAATTAAATATTTTTCACTAGCCTTTTTAATTATAGCATTTTACAACAGCTGAAATGAGTATGAAACAATCCAGAGAATACTAGAGGAGGGAGGAAAAGCAGAAGATGCATCCAAATTGAAGATACGGGGTAACTTTTTAATTTCACTGACTTTACGAAAGAATCATGAGTCTGACTCTGAATCAAGGTTTTTGCCTGGAAGTTAGGTCAGATTTTCAGTAAATGGGACTAAAACCCATAGTTGGAGGAAAAAATGCAAAGCTTGAATGGATTAAATTCTCTTGGGATTCATTGGAATGTGTACTCACACCCTGATGCTGGATTTGGTTATAAAAAATTTAAAATAAAAAAAAAAAATCAGTTGTAGATGGTGATTGTTTCAAATTTAGTTTGAAATGGATGGCATCTCTGCTGAAAAAATATTCTGGAAAAAATATTTGTGTGGAAACATAAAACTGAGGAACTAAATACCTTTAGTCACTGCAGAATGACATTCCGGACTCTTTCCAAGCTGTCTGTACCCATAATATATTTCTATTTCATGTGGGTGTTTCAAAAGGGATCTGGGAAACAATATTCTTGCATGAAAACTGAGGTTGGTTTTTTTTTTTTTCTTTTTATAAAAACACAGCAATTAAGCTGGAGAACACAGACACTTGTTTTGTCGCATGTGACGAAGCTTTGCCTAGAAATTGCTGTAATTTTTGATGATAGATAAGCTGTATAATTACATAAGCTTAATTTTTTAAAATTTCTTTTGAAATAGCATCTATAGTTTTCATGGCATTTTTCTAAAGAGTGGGGAACATTATTATTTAATTTTTTTTTCCCCCTTGCCATCAGCTCTGCTTTAGGGAGCCGGAACCAACTCTTGTTTGAAGGTGTCATCTCAAATGGGTTGTGTCCATGTTCCACACGTGGTTCAGTGGCTTCAGGAATATGTGAAATTAAAATATACCCCAGTATTTGGTATCCTCTACCATCTGTTGCCAGCAGCCTACTCTTTGGAGGAAATTAGGTTGAGTCGCTTCTCTTTTGGTTGCCAAACTCAAGGGTTTGTGGGGCTTCTCCCCTGCCACAGGCCACCTTGAGGTGGCATCTCATAGGTTGGGCTGCTCTGTCTACTTTGTCTCAGGTTCACAGAATTCTATGAGGTTGGAAGGGACCTCTGGAGATCATCCAGTCCACCCAGAGCAGGTTGCACAGGAACCCATCCAGGTGGGTTTTGAATGTCTCCAGAGCAGGAGACTCCACCACCTCTCTGGGCAGCCTCTGCCAGGGCTCTGCCCCCCTCAGAGGAAAGAAGTTCCTCCTCATGTTTAGGTGGAACTTCTTATGTTTGTGTTTGTGCCCGTTCCCTCTTGTCCTGTCCCTGGGCACCACTGAGAAGAGTCTGGCCTCGTCCTCTTGCCCCCCACCCTTTAGATATTGCTCAGCATTGATGAGGTCCCCTCTCATTCTTCTCTTCTCCAGGCTGAACAGCCCCAGGTCTCTCAGCCTTTCCTCGTCAGAGAGATGCTCCAATCCCTTGATCATCTTTGTAGCCTCCACTGGACTCTTTCCAGTAGTTTTGTGCAAAGTTGTCCCCAAGACTGTTGCAGCCTCCATGGAGGCTTCTAACTTGGTGTGGCCCTGGGCAGCTCTGGGTGACGTTGAACCCATGTGTGTGTGTCAATGTGGCGTCCTTTGGTGTCCAACCACCTCCTGGTGCTTGCATCAGAGCATCTCAACCCTCTGCCTTGCTCAGGTGACCTTCAGGGGTAGGTGTGGTGAAACCTTTATGGGCTTAGAGATCCACACTGTGTGAAAGAGCTTAAAAAAAAAAAGAAAAATAAAATAGTGTTGGGTTGAAGAACAAACACACCACCAAGGCATGGTCCTCTCTCAGCTGGGTGGCCAACTCCATGCTATGGTCACCGTGTTCTGCAGAAAAAGCTTGACCAGCTTAAAAATTTGGCCAGGAGACACTTGCCCTGGTAGCACTTGCTGCACTTCGCTGGTAATTATTGTGCATAATTAAAAATATACATTTTGGGACAGAGTATAATTGGAACATAATTTTATTGATTATTACAGTGATAACGTTTGTATTTCTAACGAAGCCTTACCTGAAATTTGCTTACAGAATTGAATGCTTCTACTTAATTGTAGAGGGACAACTGTTATTAATAGTTTGGTTATTTTTCTTTTCCTAATTTAATCACTAAATAAGTTAAAATATGAGGCACGATATTTGCTGGCGTTGAAGCGAGTGCCCTTCTCACAGCGAGGGCGAAATCATGATGGAAATCATTAGAGATGGTCAAATTGGGGGGAAAAAATAATAAAATTTCCTCTTCGTACTATTTTTTTAATTTTTAATTTTTTTTATTTGACCCAGAACTGGGAATTCTTTCCTGCGCAGACTGGTTTTGGTGGGGCTGGTTGGGAGCCATCTGGGCTGTAACTGCTCATCGGTGGCTGAGTTTTGATGGATATTTATTAATGTAAATGGCTTTCCATTCTTCCCATCTTTGTTCCTGGAGAAACCAAAGCACCTCTATTCCATCCCTTTTTATTTTTTTTTTCCTCCCTAATTAATTGACATAATTGGTAGAAATGGGCCATTTGGGAGTGAAAACCCCTTTAGTACTTAAGAGAAATTACCAAATAGTGTTTATCTACACAAGTGCCAGTAATTTAAATTAAAATGATTGGGCCTAACCTTTATTCTTAGCACAGCAAGGGATTTTTATTTATGTGGGTTTTGTTAGAATATTATCGAGTTTTTATATTTTGTGTCTCCCGTTTTCCCTTTTCCATAGGAAGCCAGAGATGGTTGGTATTTTAATGATTTTATTTACATATAGAGGGCAATGAATAGGGGCAACCAAGTCTCCAAGGGCTTTGAGAAAGCTGTTGAGAAGTTAAAAAACAAGAGGGGAAAATAAATTACAACATTTAAATTAATTAATTAAAGATGGAACTTTTAAAGTGACGATGCTCTTTAAGAACAGGCTCATGGGATGTTTGGTATTTGCTCTTTTTTTTTTTGCCTTAATGCTGAAAAAACCCAAACCAGAGGAACCTGACTGAGCTGTGGTGGTGAGGACTCTGATGTCTTCTCCTCCCGCTGCTCGGAGGTGGTTCTTGTGATGCAGAAAAGAGAAGGAATACCCATGGACTGATAATTTAGTGAAGGAAATGACCATAGTGTCTAAAATCAGGTTAGAGCTGTGATTTTAAAAAAACATAATAGTCTAAATCTCTTTTGTTCTTCTGCTTTTAGTTCGGGCATCAAGTTCAAAACGACTTTAGATGATTAATGATGGTGCCCTGGCAAAGGAGAAGACATCCCTGGGGGTCTACTGCCCTCAGGGAGCCGAATGCTCTTGGGTTCACCTACTTTTCTGGTTTTAATCTGGTTTTAATCTGGTTTTGTTGTTGTTGTTCTGACAAGTGTGAAATATTTTTCTGCTTCTTCAAGATTATGAGGGTCGTGTTGATTTTTAGGTGTCGTGCTCATCACCTTCTTCAGCATTTCTGAGCCTTGATGGATCTTCAGCGCGGTGTTACCCCAATATTCATGGATTTCTGCTTTCCTACTGGGAAAGGAAGACCCTTTAGTGGGAGGAAGGTGTGTCTTGTTTCTAAAAGGAGGTTTTTAATGCCCAAGTTGTGCCATCAGACACACAAAATCCCTGTGTGGAATGGGATATTGTCTGCTCTAGCAGACTAGTGGGCTTTAATTTCATTAATTAGCATCATTAGCGTAAATCAAAGTAGATAATTTGAGAAGTTACAGGGTCGCACTCTGCACCTTGATTTGGCATTGACATTTTAGCTGGTTTAGCCTAAAAAAAAGCCATCCCTGGTCATCCCAGCGTGGTGGGTCGTGGAGAACCTGGCCAACAAAACCCACCTTTCTAAAGGGAGGTTGTTGGGGAAAACTTTTGGGAAACTTGAGGTGGAGAAAAGCCCTGTGGGTTATTGGTATTCAGGGGGAAAGCTGGTGGCTTTGGCTCGGCTGCAGGAGCTTTCTCTGGGAGCTGGAGGGGGAATAAGGTCCCCATTGTGTGTCGTCCCAGCGCGGGCTACAATGGGGCACTGTTCGCGGACTGCCAGGGTCTGGAGATACCACCTCGTGGGCCCATTCCCCAATTTGCATTTCAAAGAAGCTGTTATCGATGGCCAAGGTTACGAAACAACGCCCGGGGGGGGGGGGCTTCCCCTCCTCAACGTGGCTCTCCAAGTTTGTAATTACATTTTTCACAACTTCTCCAACAAATATTTCCTTCTCCTATCGCCTGCCTCTCTTGTAGCTCGTGGTTTTGGTTATTTTTTCATTTTTTTTCCCTGAAATTGTGTGAATTGAACCTTTGCCCGGCTCGAATCAGGTGGAGGGAGAGCTGGAAGGCACCAAAGAGAAATGTTAAATAAAACCTGGCTTGTCCCGGCTGGTAGAGGGAGTTTGCCTGGAGGACGTGCCAACCTGGCTTTCTGTAGCATGGCCAAGATTTGTCTGGGGTGCAGAAACCAATTACACAGCTTTTACGGCCAAAAAAACGCGTAGAAATTGGTGTATAAAGTAAGAGAAGTGGTTTGAGGGTGGGGTTGGGTGAGGGGAGGCAGAGCCTGGCTCTTGGTTGTTGTGTGCTTCAAGACCTCCTAGAATTTATTAAACCACAGAAGGGTTTCTACCATCATTGAAGATGGTATAAAGAGTATGAAGATGGTATAAAGAGTATAAAGAGCCATCCTAATCTGTAGGAGAGTTGGGGGAAACCTTCTCCCGTGGGGTCAGAGGGACATTTTTCACACAAGTCAACTTCCTCATGTAAAGGGAAGAGTGATATGAGGCCAGATGGGAGAGCTGGGAAAGAAATCACTTAATTTCTAAACATTTTGGTGTTCTCTTGGGCTGCAGTGCTTCTACTGGATGGGTTTAGCAACTCCTGGTTTTCCCTGGAGGACACACACCATCTATCCTGACGTGGGCTTCACCTCGGGGTTCTGTCCATTCCAGCAGTTTTGGTTTTGTGTTTTTGGTTTCCAAGCCTTGATTTTCTTATTTTTTTAAATCTATTTGGATCCCGCTTTTTATTTCATCGATAAAACAAAAAAAATACCCAAAACCCCCAATCAGACACTTGATTTTGGATTTTTCCAGAACCTGAACTGGAGAAAACAGGCCCGACGTATGATTACAACGTTAAATCTGAGCCCGTAGCTTTAGGATGTAAATAATTTTGGTCTCTAGACTCTATTTACTTTATTTTTTTTTCTACTTCTAATCCAAAGGCACTTAGTTGCAGGGGTGGCCGAGAGCAGGCAGGGCCTTGGCAAAAGGCCCCAAAGCCACTGCCCCATCTGCATAGCATTATCCACATGAGTAGGTTTCCTTCATGGAAATCAAGGGGACCGTATGGCAATATTCCGATCGGAAATGATTTCCAATGGCTTCCCGTGTAGTTACAAGTCGGTATTTGCAATCTTGGCCATTTTCAATTTGGAAACTCGTTCAAGTGAGTAATATAACGTCGGACCGCTCCTTCTGTTTTCCCTTGGAGCTGGCAAACTTCTCAAAATAACATTATTATGAGGAAACTTCTCCGACTGGGAATAGGGCACGAGTTTTGGATTTATTTGCTCCGCTTTTAAAATGGAGTGGAAATGACTATTAGCGCACAATGTTTTAATAAGAGTGATTGGATTTTGAGCTCCAGACCGCTCCTTCTGTTTTCCCTTGGAGCTGGCAAACTTCTCAAAATAACATTATTATGAGGAAACTTCTCCGCCTGGGAATAGGGCACGAGTTTTGGATTTATTTGCTCCGCTTTTAAAATGGAGTGGAAATGACTATTAGTGCACAATATTTTAATAGGAGTGATGGGATTTTGAGCTCCGACTTAGAAGCTTTTCCGAGTCTCAAAAGATGTATTTAACGACTGAGATTTTTTGCGTAGTGATTCTGTGATGGTTATTTGGGTGAAGGACCTCTCTTCCAACTGGTGTTGTGTTGCTCCTCTTACCTGATTGTTCTTAAAGCATGTGTTGAGAATTGGAAGTGAACTTTGTCCAAGGGTCTCCAAGACTTACCTGAGGAACTTTGCCCAAGGGTCTCCAAGACTTACCTGAAGAACTTTGTCCAAGGGTCTTCCAGACTTACAGACTTATCTCTGTTTAGTCACTACAGAAGCACGTCAGTGAGACAAGAGAAAGGTCTCCGTGGTTAAACCAAAACTGCACAGCATATGCCTTCTGGGCATTTTGAGCCTCAGTGAACCTCAGTTTTTGGCCCAACTTGCCCAAAGACAAGAGGACACTCTGTCTTGGTCAGAGTGACTCTGCCGTGATTTGCCGGTGAGGTGTTTTCTTCAGCAGACCTGCAGCAGGAATTGGGCATAAATCAATGCAGTTCCTCCTGAAGTGTTGGGACTCCAATTGAGCATCTTTGTGCAAGTAGCCAGGGAAGTTGGGTGCAAGAAATCCTACTTGTTGCATGGCCAAGTGACCACTGATCCCAGCAGAAGGACTCCCTGTGTGCTTCTTCCTACACCAAGATGCTGGGGTGGATACTTGGCGGTGCCTTGACTTGACATCTTAACTACATCTGGGGTCATTCATTGCTTACTCAGCACTTGGGTGGTAGGGGGACCTGAAAGAGTATGGTCTGATTCCTTTGGCTGTGGTTAGAGAGGGACAGAAAAATGATCTGGCTCTTGAGGGGTTTGAGGAGAGTATTCCTGGAAAAGCTTGGAAGGAGCATCCCCACTTTCATAAAGAGAGATGGGAAGAGGAAAAGAGATGAGTAAAGCACAGCAGAAAAACTTGTGGTTGGAGACAGCCTGAGACTCTTTGCCCTTTGGAGGACAAGTAGCTCAGAGCAGAATAAAGAGGAGAAAGTGTCCTTTGAGTCAGGTCATGACTGTCCATCAGGAGATATATACATTAAGGAGGAGAGGGAGCAGTAAACCTTACCTGGGGGTTTCCTTCATGCCCTTTGCTACCGTTGAAATACAGCATGTGTCCAGGGCTTGATCTCCTCTAGAAGATGAAGAGCTCAAGTTTTATTTATTAATAAACAAACAAAATTAAAATGGGGTCTCTGGGGCAAGACTAAAAAGAATGGGGTATAGGGCTGTGCTTAAATTTTAAGGTGCTCAGTTGGAGACAAATCCATTTTCCTGGGGCTTGTGATGCGTGACTAACTCCCAAAGGAGAGGTTCATTTTTTAGCCAGTGATTTTTTTTGTCTTCTTTTTAATATATTTTTTGAGGTTTGGATTCTTCTAAGGGTTTGGGGGGGATGCTGGTTTTTTTCCTTTTCTTTTTTAGCTGTTGTAGGAATCGTAAAATAGTTTGATGGGACCTCAGGAGGTCATCTGGTCTGGCCTTTCAATTTTTCTCTTACTGTAGTTGAGAGACAGGGAGTTAAAGGCAAGTAAACCAAGGAAACTGTGATTTATTATGAAACAAAACATAGTGGAGGGTTTTTTGGTTTTTTTTTCCCCTGCTGGAAAGGCTGATGCATTAAGGGAGTGTGATGGGAGCAGTTAGGTATTCATTGGTTATCCCTCACCCCAGCGCTCTCGATTGCTGTCGGATGTTTTATGGCTCAGATTATGCTCAGATTAGACTTTTTTTTAAAAAATATATATATCTCTTAATTCTTTGGGGTTGCTCAAAAAGCTGAGATGATGCATTCAGGGCACGTGGTCCATCAGCATTGCTGTGTGCTTTCATTGTGCCAAGAGGGAAGGGCTCTACATCTACGGTGAAGTCCCCATTTGTTTCTTTAACGTTCACATAGATTATTGTAGCAGGGCACTTTGTTTCCTTAATGAACACGGGCCTGCTGTTCCCAGAAGCCTTTTACTAAATAGAAGTGGGCGAATTTTAATTTTGAGGATTGAAGGAGAAACCAAAAAAACCTGTCTTTTCCCTGTTTTTGTAAATGGGAATAGAGAGAATGTAATAATTAAGATATTGCGTGGACGGTAATGGGAGGAGGAGAGAACTGAGCTCTTCTTATGGATGTGTCAGACTTGGGTATGGCCAAGGAGATGCCCATTTAGAATCATAGAATGGTCTAGGTTGGAAGAGACCCTTGGGATCATCGAGTCCAACCATCTCCCCTACTCTACAAAGTCCTCCCCTACACCATGTCCCTCAGCACTGCATCTAAACGGCCCTTAAACACATCCAGGGATGGTGACTCCACCCCCTCCCTGGGCAGCCTGTTCCAATGCCCGACCACTCTTTCAGTGAAAAATTCTTTCCTAATGTTCAATCTAACCCTCCCCTGTTGGAGCTTGAGGTCTTTTTGGTTGTGGGGCCATGGGTGGTCCCTCTCTGCCCACAGGCCAGGGCACCCGATGACACAAGACCCAGTGGTGGCATGCGAGATGTTGAAGGGGCTTGAGAAGGCTGCAGATAAGATGATAACCAGCACAGGAAGGACATGGACCTGTTGGAGAGGGGCCAGAGGAGGCCATGGAGATGATCCATGGGTGGAGCCCCTCTGCTGGGAAAGTTGGGGGGGTTCAGCCTGGAGAAGAGAAGACTCCAGGGAGACCTTAGAGCCCCTTCCAGTCCCTCAAGGGGCTCCAGGAGAGATGGGGAGGGACTCTGGATCAGGGAGGGGAGCCATAGGAGGGGGGAGACGCTGAAAGAAGGGAGATTGAGATGAGATGTGGGGAAGAACTTCTTTGGTGTGAGGGTGGTGAGAGCCTGGCCCAGGTTGCCCCGAGAAGCTGTGGCTGCCCCATCCCTGGAGGGGTTGAAGGCCAGGTTGGAGGGGGCTTGGAGCAACCTGGTCTGGTGGGAGGTGTCCCTGCCCAGGGCAGGTTGGTGGAACTGGATGAACTTCAACGTCCCTTCCAACCCAACCCATTCTATGGTTGGGGAAGTTCAGCCTCTGTGAAGTCACTGGAGTTTGCTGCTGGAGGGTGTGCACACACAATATTTTTGGCAGCTGTGTCACCCAATATGTTGAAGGAGATAACCCACCCCCCGGGGTGGGCCGTGCCAGATCTCTGCCGCCCATCCTTCAGCTCAAACACAGCTCTAGTTCCTCAACAAAACCGGGAGAAAGCGATTTGTCTGCGTGTCATTAACATAATTGATATTTATGACTTTTTTTGTCCTTTTCTGAGTGGTTTTGGGGGGTTTGGATGCTGGGTTTAAATCACAACTGCAACAGGCCCTGTTGATGTGTTTGTGTCTATTATCCCATCCTGATAAGCCTGGCCAGTGGTTTTTTACCTTCCTGATGGGAGTTATTGAGATTGATTGAAGCTCTATGCCTGTCCCATCCAAAACGCCATGTAATTAATGTTTCATTATGCTAATGCATGCAAATTCAGCCGGATGCATTTGGACGGGGAGGGGAGAGAACAAAAAGGATTAAAGAGTTCACTCCAAAGTACAAATTAATTTATTGCCTTACTAAATGGCCTGCAAGGAAGGAGGAATGCATTTAAGAAATGGGACAAATAGGAAAACAAAAAAAAACCCCCTGTCTAAATGTTTTGTCTTCCTGAGGAGCAGTTTTATCCCCACGTGCGTTCTGGCAGCTCTTATTTGTGCTATAAGACCCTTCTTGGCCATAAGGCTCTGAAATTCAGCACATTCATATCATCTGGGGTGTATTTTTTTCCCCATCCTCTTCACTCCTGCTGCTGCTTCTTCTCTTTTTTTTTCCCCTAAATACATCGCCGTCTCAAAAAAAGGAAATTTTGTCTTTTTATTTTGCTCCTTCTGCTTTTCCCCTATCAGCCACTGATGTGTTCTTGTGATGTTTGAGCTCGATATCTCTTGCTCTTCATTATCTTTGCATCCTCTTCTTTATTTTTCCCTCCTCTCACCTGATTTCTTTCTTTCTCCTCTACCCACCTTCCCGTGTCCTTTCCCTCTCCAGCTATTTCCCTCCTTTGCCCTTTTGTCTCGCCGCAAAATGTCTATTTTTGTCAGCTCCTGGCTCCCTCTTCCAGTCCCGTTTCTTCTACGATGACTGGTCAAACCCTGCATCTGGCCAGATCCATGAGCCTTTTCTTGTTTATATTCTACTCAACTCTCCCCTTTTAGCCCTTTTTCTGCTTGGCTTGGATTCAGTGCATTGATTTCTTTCTTCTTTTTTTTTTTCTCCCTGTGTCTTGGCTGTTCCTTCACCGCTACTACCCTGGGGGATTCCTCTTCTTTCTTGGTGTTCCTTTCTGCTCTGCCTTCATCCCCTCATCCCCACCCCATGCAGTTTTTATCTAGGTGATTTAATCTAATAACAATTTAATCTAATAGTTTCAGTGGTTTTATTTTCTGTGTCTAGTTATATACCCCAAATCAACTTATCTTTGCTTTATTTAGTCCCGTACCCATGGCCAGACACTTCTTGGGTAGTCTCTTCTGCATTTTCTTCTGGTCTAGGCTTTGAGGAACCTGGTCTCATGGGAGGTGTCTCTACCCAGGGCACCTCATCCCCACCCCATGCAGTTTTTATCTAATAATAACTTAAGCTAATAGTTTCAGTGGTTTTATTTTCTGTGTCTAGTTATATACCCCAAATCAACTTATCTTTGCTTTATTTAGTCCCGTACCCATGGCCAGACACTTCTTGGGTAGTCTCTTCTGCATTTTCTTCTGGTCTAGGCTTTGAGGAACCTGGTCTAGTGGGAGGTGTCTCTACCCAGGGCAAGAGGGCTGGAAGTAGATGATCTTTAAGGTCCCTTCCAACTCTAACCATTCTACGTGGATGTTAAACGAGCACTGATGGCATAAGAGAGATCATAAGAGCTCCTCTCCTCTACCCCTCTGACTACTGAGGTCTTCACAAGTACTACTTATTGATTGGACCCCTTTGACTCCTTCCCCAGCAATGATATTTGGAATAACCAGCTAAATTGGAGAAGAGCTCTACGGCTGCCCCGGGCTGATCTCTGAGAGGGGACAGCAGAGGGCTACAAAGATGATCAAGGGTCTGGAGCATCTCTCTGATGAGGAAAAGGCTGAGGGACTTGGGTCTTTTGAGTCTGGAGAAGAGAAGACTGAGGGGGGATCTGATCAAGGCCTATAAATACTTCAAGGAGGTTGGGGCCAGTCTTTTTTCCGTGGTGCCCAGGGACAGGACAAGAGGAAATGGGCACAAACTTGACCATCAGAAGTTCCATCTCAACGTGAGGAGGAACTTCTTTCCTGTGAGGGTGGCAGAGCCCTGGCAGAGGCTGCCCAGAGAGGTGGTGGAGTCTCCTTCTCTGGAGACATTCCAACCCCACCTGGACACGTTCCTGTGGGACCTGCTCTGGATGGGCCTGCTTTGGCAGGGGGTTGGAGTAGATGATCTCCAGAGGTCCCTTCCAACCCCATATCATTCTGGGATTCTGTAAAAATTCTGCCTCAGTACAGTCCAAAATCCTGTGATAACACCATTTAAAAATTCAGTGATTTGGAACACTTGAGAAAGTTTTATATAAAGTTTTCTATAAAAAGTATATAGTTCTTTTTTTATATATAAAAATTGAATGATGCTTCCACATAATACACCCTCGTGTGTTACATTGTGCGTTTCTTGGAGGGGGAATTTTTCTTTCCACATCTGAACATCAACTGCGGGCGCGAGGCTAGAATTGTTTCAAAATTTCATAGAGGCTGAGATGAAATATTCAAGCCCCCAGAAGGCACATCATAAGTTGTAATAGCGACTGTCTAACAAGAGCTTTCCTTTTAATATATATTAAGCTCCTTTTTAGCATCTTTTGTGCAAGTAAATAAAGTTTTGCTGTATATTCTGCGTTACCTGAGCATGTAAATTAATGCTTATTAGCCTGGCCATTAAGGTAATTGATGCAGGGTGTGTAGATGAAGGGGGTTGGGGGAGAACCCTCTGAGAAAATGGATATTCTGAGGGTCCATAAATACACTTGGTTGTGATAAAAGTCTTATTTCTCAATGTTTATTTGAAAAAGAAGAAGAAAGCACCAGGGGTGGCCCAGTCAAAAGCTGTTTTAACTGTGACATCTCTTCCCTCTCTATAATGGAAGCAACTGATGCAGAACAAGAAGGAGTTGGGGGGGGGACAGAGAAAACCCCACCAACCCACCCTGGCAGCTTAGACTTTGCAAAGGCAGAGGATTCAAAGCGAGGGACTGATTAAGAAGGGCACATCAAGAGATGAGCTTTTGAAATGTTAATTCCATCCGCGGCCTGGAGAACGATAACCTTGAAGCTGCTGTGATGTTACCTGGCAGGGAGAGGAACCCATTAGTTGTCATCCCGGTATCACAAAGCAGGTCATCGCGTAGGGTAATGTCTCGGTTGCTCAAGCAGCGAGGGGATGGAGGAATGGGGTCTTTAAGCTTCCCTTTTTCTTCTCTTTTTTTTTAATATTTGGCTAAAGGAACGTTTGGGCTCTTGCCAAGAGCGTTCTCCTTGACCTCGGAGCTTCAGATCTTCGAGCGGGCGCTCCGGGCTCGTTTGATGATGTGGATGTGCTCGGAATAGCTGAGAGAAAGGGTGGCTTTGTGGAGGGGGTGGAGGCATTTCATCTTTTACTAAGTTTGTAGTTAAGCCCTGGAGCTCATAAATCTGTGCTTGGAGCCGTAGACGGAGAGGAAAAAGGAAGCCCAAAGATGCCCTGACCCCACGGGTTTCAGCAGCCTTGGGTTTGGAGGACTCTTAATGTCCTTCAAGTCTGTTTTCTTCAAATATATGGGGGTGCTGGACCTCAAATGATGCTTGTGAGTGTGTCAATGTCTTTTCTTTGATGGATAAAGCAGCTGTAACAGTCTAATAGTTTCAGTGGTTTTATTTTCTGTGTCTAGTTATATACCCCAAATCAACTTATCTTTGCTTTATTTAGTCCCGTACCCATGGCCAGACACTTCTTGGGTAGTCTCTTCTGCATTTTCTTCTGGTCTAGGCTTTGAGGAACCTGGTCTAGTGGGAGGTGTCTCTACCCAGGGCAAGAGGGCTGGAAGTAGATGATCTTTAAGGTCCCTTCCAACTCTAACCATTCTACGTGGATGTTAAACGAGCACTGATGGCATAAGAGAGATCATAAGAGCTCCTCTCCTCTACCCCTCTGACTACTGAGGTCTTCACAAGTACTACTTATTGATTGGACCCCTTTGACTCCTTCCCCAGCAATGATATTTGGAATAACCAGCTAAATTGGAGAAGAGCTCTACGGCTGCCCCGGGCTGATCTCTGAGAGGGGACAGCAGAGGGCTACAAAGATGATCAAGGGTCTGGAGCATCTCTCTGATGAGGAAAAGGCTGAGGGACTTGGGTCTTTTGAGTCTGGAGAAGAGAAGACTGAGGGGGGATCTGATCAAGGCCTATAAATACTTCAAGGAGGTTGGGGCCAGTCTTTTTTCCGTGGTGCCCAGGGACAGGACAAGAGGAAATGGGCACAAACTTGACCATCAGAAGTTCCATCTCAACGTGAGGAGGAACTTCTTTCCTGTGAGGGTGGCAGAGCCCTGGCAGAGGCTGCCCAGAGAGGTGGTGGAGTCTCCTTCTCTGGAGACATTCCAACCCCACCTGGACACGTTCCTGTGGGACCTGCTCTGGATGGGCCTGCTTTGGCAGGGGGTTGGAGTAGATGATCTCCAGAGGTCCCTTCCAACCCCATATCATTCTGGGATTCTGTAAAAATTCTGCCTCAGTACAGTCCAAAATCCTGTGATAACACCATTTAAAAATTCAGTGATTTGGAACACTTGAGAAAGTTTTATATAAAGTTTTCTATAAAAAGTATATAGTTCTTTTTTTATATATAAAAATTGAATGATGCTTCCACATAATACACCCTCGTGTGTTACATTGTGCGTTTCTTGGAGGGGGAATTTTTCTTTCCACATCTGAACATCAACTGCGGGCGCGAGGCTAGAATTGTTTCAAAATTTCATAGAGGCTGAGATGAAATGTGGAACTGGATGAACTTCAACGCATAAGTTGTAATAGCGACTGTCTAACAAGAGCTTTCCTTTTAATATATATTAAGCTCCTTTTTAGCATCTTTTGTGCAAGTAAATAAAGTTTTGCTGTATATTCTGCGTTACCTGAGCATGTAAATTAATGCTTATTAGCCTGGCCATTAAGGTAATTGATGCAGGGTGTGTAGATGAAGGGGGTTGGGGGAGAACCCTCTGAGAAAATGGATATTCTGAGGGTCCATAAATACACTTGGTTGTGATAAAAGTCTTATTTCTCAATGTTTATTTGAAAAAGAAGAAGAAAGCACCAGGGGTGGCCCAGTCAAAAGCTGTTTTAACTGTGACATCTCTTCCCTCTCTATAATGGAAGCAACTGATGCAGAACAAGAAGGAGTTGGGGGGGGGACAGAGAAAACCCCACCAACCCACCCTGGCAGCTTAGACTTTGCAAAGGCAGAGGATTCAAAGCGAGGGACTGATTAAGAAGGGCACATCAAGAGATGAGCTTTTGAAATGTTAATTCCATCCGCGGCCTGGAGAACGATAACCTTGAAGCTGCTGTGATGTTACCTGGCAGGGAGAGGAACCCATTAGTTGTCATCCCGGTATCACAAAGCAGGTCATCGCGTAGGGTAATGTCTCGGTTGCTCAAGCAGCGAGGGGATGGAGGAATGGGGTCTTTAAGCTTCCCTTTTTCTTCTCTTTTTTTTTAATATTTGGCTAAAGGAACGTTTGGGCTCTTGCCAAGAGCGTTCTCCTTGACCTCGGAGCTTCAGATCTTCGAGCGGGCGCTCCGGGCTCGTTTGATGATGTGGATGTGCTCGGAATAGCTGAGAGAAAGGGTGGCTTTGTGGAGGGGGTGGAGGCATTTCATCTTTTACTAAGTTTGTAGTTAAGCCCTGGAGCTCATAAATCTGTGCTTGGAGCCGTAGACGGAGAGGAAAAAGGAAGCCCAAAGATGCCCTGACCCCACGGGTTTCAGCAGCCTTGGGTTTGGAGGACTCTTAATGTCCTTCAAGTCTGTTTTCTTCAAATATATGGGGGTGCTGGACCTCAAATGATGCTTGTGAGTGTGTCAATGTCTTTTCTTTGATGGATAAAGCAGCTGTAACAGCACTTCCCTCTCCTGTTGTGACTTTTAAAGCCTGGAAACAAGTCCCAGGGAAGGCAGGGTGTCCCAAGGATGTCCTCACTGGGATGCAGGTGACAGAAGAAAGCCAGAAGGGCTGTTTTTTTGGAAATCATACCAGGGAGCATCAAACCAGGGCTGGGTATAACCATTAATGAGGGTGTTCTCCATGACTTGGTGACTGTTAATCACCGTAGCCTTTTTTTTTTTAAGCTGTTGAATGTCTCAGAGCTCTGAAGGATTGAGAGTAAGATGAAAAATGAAGAGCGTTGACAAAAACCTTGTAGCTCTTCCAGCTATGGGACACCAACTGGACCGCTCAACCTCAAGGAAGCTGCTCGAAGAGTGGGAGAGATGTTAAATAACCCTTTTTTTTCTTTTGTTTTCATCATTTTTATGTTTCCAGCTGTTGAAAGGCTGTGCAATAGGCAGCTGGAGAGATGGCTCTCCTTCAGAAGCCTGATTTTTTCAGCCTGGAAAGGTTGCTCCTGGTCTTCTAGAAACTGGGCTGTATCTTACAGCCACTTGAAGAGGTGGAATTTCCATCAGCCTGGTTGGAGAACGTTCAATCTGCTACATAACCCCACGTCAGCTCAGTCTGGTTTCTGAGTGTGAATAAAGTTTCAAAGCTTTCTTAATTCTCTATGTGGATATTTTGGATTTCTTTTGAGGTGAGAATCCTTAATTTTAGGCACAGGGAAGGATGTGGTGGGATCTGGTCAAGCCTGGGATTTCTCTCTCCCTTAATCCAAAAAAGGCACTTTGTTTATCCTGGTTATATCATGAAATCCCTTGGGTTTTTTTCAGGTATTGAAATAAATTTATGGTTAAGTGTAGCACATCCCTCCTTATCAACCTGGTCTAGAGGCATCAGGTTCAGTGTTTTGCTGCTTGAAGTAGAAATTGGGGAGAAAACTTTGGGGAAGTCAAGGGGGCGATGAGATGACGACGTTACGGGAAAGCTCTCCAGGTTGCCCCAACTTCAGGTGTGACATGGATTTCCAGACTGAGGTAGAAGAGTAAATATGAAAATATGCAAATAAATACTAATAGGATTTTCCAATACTTCTCTCCCTTTCCCACCTCCATCCTACAAAGACACAGCCATTAGATTTTTATCCTTCCGCGTAATCTCTTCTGAAAATACCTGGTCATTTTCTTCCCTTTTTAAGATGTCGCCATTACTTGTACCTCCAGAAATAATATTTCTGAGAAGATTTTATTTATTTATATATTTTTTTTCCTTCCCTCCCATTCAGAAAGCTTTCCAGGTTATTCAAGCTGTTGGGCTCCTCTGTCGTAAAGCAATTTAGGTTAAATATGCCTTTTGCGAAGGACGCGAATAGCCGAAATTGCAACCAAACTGCAAGGGTAATTGCATGAAAAGAAAGTTAATCTTTGTTTGACTTCTGGAATTTCTGCATTTGTTGCAGTGGAAGCTGTCGTCACCCCATTTCCTCCTGCAGAAGGGGATTATTTACTTGCCATAATAGCCACATAAAATCATTAACACGCTGTCATCAACAGCTGCCTTCAACCGTGGTGGCATAAATAAAGTGCCCAACGAGGAGCTGGGAGTTGCAAACAGAACACACTTGCCTTTGGGAGAAAGGGGAAGGAAAAGGGAACACATGGTTTTGAAAATAATTATGGTTTTATGCATTGTAAATATAACTTTTTACTGTTAGCCGTGTTTTATGGCAACGTTGCCCTGGGCCAACGTGGGGCTTTTGGACCTAATTCTGCTCTACTTCTTCCAGTAATTGAAATGGGAGCCTTAAGATAAATGAAAAACAAATTGGGATTTAACTACTTGTGTTATCAGAAAATGGGAAAAAAAGAAAATATTTTCTAAGTTTTTCTAAGTTCTTATGATGCTCTTGTGCCTGAAACGCTCTACAAGTTAAGGCTTCCAGCTCTTGCTTTCTCCTCTGTTAAATTTTATTAATTTCTTGAAGTCACAACTTTTATTCTCCATATGTTTCAACTTAAAATCTGGTACCTGGCTGTTTTGGTTCGTGTAGAGGTGGAACCAAGCGCTCGACAATAAAATTAATTTCTATAAAGAAAAATCCAAGCGGTTGTTTATGCGTTGCTATTCATAGAAAGCTTTGGTTTGAGGTGTAAAATAGAAATAATTCATCTTTTTCTTAGGACTAAAAAGGTTTTTTGAATCTTTTTATCGCATAAGGCTTTGTTTTTATTTGCTCTAACGAGATAAAGGGATTCGTTTGATGGTGAAGAATAAAAAAGAGCCAGTTTTTGTGTTCATAATCAGCTGTTTCCAAAGTGTTCCTCGTGCCCTGGAGGGCAGAACGGCAGCGCTGTCACTGGGACAGGGTTTGGAGGATGAGGAGCAGCCGATATTTCTGGGAACCAGAGGTCTAGATCCAAACCTGGAGGCCCTCAGAGGTGCCAGCCCCCCAGGGAGGGTGGGATGGGCAACGGGTGATGGGGCAGAAACTTGGGTTTTTATTATGATACAGTGGAAACTACTCTGAAATTATTAGAAAATACCTGATGCAGTGAAGGAGAAGGACTGTTGATGTTGAGTTGTGCCCTTTGGTGTGTTGCATCTACAGGTTCTCAAGCATGTTAATGATTGTTCTACTCTCTAGCAGACCTTATGTTGTAGCTGTGCTCTGAGGGCATCTCCTTCTCCCTTTACAGTCTGATTTATCTCCTAATTACACTAAGTTGATTAGCATCCTGTTACATGTAAGAATTTGGCCTCGGCGTTCTTGCTGCAGGTGGACATCTCGGGTCTCAGTGGCTTCAGGGATGGTGTGTAGCTGGTAGAGTTGGCACTTTGAGTGCCTCTCCTGCCTCTTCTCTACATAAAGGACATCCTCGTGGTTTTTTTCTCTTCCTGCCTCCTGGAGAGCAGCGGCCAGGCTAGTTGGTCTTGGTGTGGGGAGAGCGGGTTGGTCTTGGTGAGGTGGAAGAAGATCCACCAGGTTTGAGATCTTGGCGAGGTGGAAGAAGATGCACCAGGTTTGAGGTCTTGGTGAGATGGAAGAACATCCACCAGGTTTGAGGTCTTGGCGGGGAGAGCAGGTTGGGCTTGGTGAGGGGGAAGAAGATCCACCAGGTGTGAGATCTTGGCGAGGGGGAAGAAGATCCACCAGGTGTGAGATCTTGGCGAGGGGGAAGAAGATCCACCAGGTGTGAGATCTTGGCGAGGGGGAAGAAGATCCACCAGGTGTGAGATCTTGGCGAGGGGGAAGAAGATCCACCAGGTGTGAGATCTTGGCGAGGGGGAAGAAGATCCACCAGGTGTGAGATCTTGGCGAGGGGGAAGAAGATCCACCAGGTGTGAGATCTTGGCGAGGGGGAAGAAGATCCACCAGGTGTGAGATCTTGGCGAGGTGGAAGAAGATCCACGAGGTTTGAGGTCTCGGCGGGGAGAGCAGGTTGGTCTTGGTGAGGTAGAAGAAGGTCCATGAGGTTTGAAGTCTTGGTGGGGAGAGCAGGTTGGTCTTGGTGAGGTGGAAGAAGGTCCACCAGGTTTGAGGTCCTGGCGGGGAGAACAGGTTGGTCTTGGTGAGGTGGAAGAAGATCCACCAGGTTTGAGGTCTTGGCGGGGAGAGCAGGTTGGTCTTGGTGAGGTGGAAGAAGATCCACCAGGTTTGAGGTCTTGGCACTTTTCCTGGTAGATGGGTAGACTGTGCTCCTCCATGCTCTTCTCCCACATGTTTATAGGTCTTGGCGGGGAGAGCAGGTTGGTCTTGATGAGGTGGAAGAAGATCCACCAGGTTTCAAGTCTTGGCACTGTTCCTGGTGGGTGGGTAGACTGCACTCCTCCATGCTCTCCTCCTACTTGTTTACCAACTGCAATTAGTGGAGAATCATAGCTTAATTTCTTAGAATATTTGCCAGCCATATCTATGGTGCCTCTGGGGGTTCCCTACATTGAGTTTCTGTATCTGTAATATTGTATATCTGTAATATTGTATGTTTCTTCCTCCATAGTAACGTACGACCAATATTTATTCTGTATCTCATGCTTTTGGTCTTCCAGGTTCACAGATCAAGACTTTTACATCGTTGAGGTTCTTGACGGAGCCTTCAGATGCCGTCACCATGCGAGGAAGCAACGTGCTGTTGAACTGCGTCGCAGAATCGGATCGAGGAGCCCCCGTTATTAAATGGAAGAAAGACGCCGTCTTCTTAAACCTGGCAGTAGATGAAAGGAGGCAGCAATTGGCCAACGGGTCGCTCTTGATACAGAACATCGTCCACTCCAGGCACCACAAGCCGGATGAAGGTCTCTACCAATGTGAAGCATCCCTAGAAGGCGTCGGAGCCATCATCAGTCGGACGGCGAAGGTCATGGTAGCAGGTAGGCACAAACCTTCTCACCTTGTGGTTTGCTGGAAATAGTTTGTGAAAAGCTGCTTTTTTAGAGCAAAAAACCTACATAAAAGCACTTGAAGTGCTTCGAGTTTTCTTTTTTTCCCCCTCTTCAAAAGAAGTAAAGCTCGATATGACACTTGCGCGACGGTAATTTCTTTCTGACAAGGTATTATTCTTGTTTAAATATGTCTAATCACCTCTTTGTTGCCGCGAGTTATTTCCCCGCGTATTTATTGTCTTCAAACCTAGATGAAACCTCTGAAGTTGGGAATTAACTGCTTTTTCTGATGAATTGAAGATCACAAAAAAATAAAAAAACAATGCCAAACTTCTGTAGGGCACTGAATGTACGAATTTTTGATGGTTTAGGAACTTTTTTCAGAGACAAGAACTCATTATGCAGCTTGCTGGAATCAGCAGCCTCTTTGTATTTCATTTTATAAGCTCTTGTGTAGGTAAACGGCAGAAGGAACAGAAGTTTATTACCAGGCAGCTGAGAACATTTAGGGCTTCATGTTCACTTAACAAATACCTTTGTCTGTCAGATGTTTGAAGTTTTATGAGGGGCCTTTTTTGCCTCTTGGTTGGTCTGTGGAAGGACGTCGTGAGTCCTTAATCTAATTATTGGGGGGAAAAAATATTTGGAAACGGTTCGACTGAAAGGTACAAAGAAACTCAAAATCACTGCAATGTGCTAGAGGTCAGAAAATTATTTTTTTTATTATCATTGTTTAAGAATTTGGGGTTTTTTTTGGTTTCTGCTCTCTTTTCGTGGTTGGAACTACTGCGTATTGCTGATTGCTCTAGACCTGGTTGCCTTTCTTGGACAAGGGTTGAGCATAAGGCCAAGTGCTGGGTCCTGCATTTTGGTCACAACAACCCCAGGCAACGCTACAGGCTTGGGGAAGAGTGGCTGGAAAGCTGCCCAGAAGAAAAGGACCTGGGGGTGTTGGTAGACAGCAGGCTTAACATGAGGCAGCAGTGTGCCCAGGTGGCCAAGAAGGCCACCAGCATCCTGGCTCGTATCAGGAACAGCGTGGCCAGCAGGAGTAGGGCAGTGATGGTGCCTCTGGACTGGGCACTGGTGAGGCCTCACCTCGAGTGCTGTGTTCAGTTCTGGGCCCCTCACCACAGGAAGGACATTGAAGTGCTGGAGCGTGTCCAGAGGAGAGCCACCAAGCTGGTGAGGGGTCTGGAGAACAAGTCCTCTGAGGAGAGGCTGAGGGAACTGGGCATGTTTAGTTTGGAGAAGAGGAGGCTGAGGGGAGACCTCATTGCCCTCTACAACTCCCTGAAAGGAGGGTGTAGAGAGGCAGGTGTTGGCCTCTTCTCCCAAAGGACGAACGACAAGACCAGAGGAAATGGTCAGAAGTTGGGGCAGGGGAGATTTAGATTAGATATTAGAAAGAATTACTTTACTGAGAGGGTGGTCAGGCACTGGAAGAGCCTGCCCAGGGAGGTGGTGGAGTCACCATCCCTGGAGGGATTTAAGAAACGTATAGACATGGCTCTTCAGGGCATGCTCTAGTGCCCAAGGTTATTGGTTTATGGTGAGGTGTTGAGTGTGGGGTTTAGTTGGTCGGTGCGGTGTTTTTGGTGGGCGTTTGGTGTGGTGTTTTTTGTTGGTTTTTTTTGTTTTTGTTTTTGTGGTTGGACTCGATGATCTCAGAGGTCCCTTCCAACCACTAAGATTCTGTGATTCTGTGATCCATCCACTGGGATTTTCTTAGTAACCTTGGGGAAAGAGGATAAAATATCCTACAGCCTTTTCCCATCCTGTGTTATCTCAATCTCTCACTGGTTATACTGGGAGGGGGTTCAGGCAGCTTCAGCTGGTCTCTCTGGTGTCCCTCATCAACTTTGGTGCCTTTTCCAGCCTTAAGGTCCTTTAAACTCTACTTCTCCTCTTCCAAACTCTTCTCTACCAGCTAGAAAAGGTGGTTTTTCTTATTATACCCAATTAAAACAGGAAATAAGTCTTAGTATGTTGTCCTGTGCTGTGATTCCCACCCAAAGCGATGGAGACCCTCCAAGATGCCAAGAAATTGGCCATTCTGTTACGGAATCGGCCCGGGAGGGACCCTGCAGAGCTGCGCTTTGCCAAGCAGGGCTTTGTGCCAGTTGAAGTTGTTCCTTGGCCTTGATCTTGGTGGTTGGCAACCACTAACTCATAAAATCACTCCAATTAATTCTTTTCAAGCGAACGCACGTACGTGAGCGTTCCCTGTTGCACAGCTCTGTGATTTTGAGTGTTTTGTAGGAAGGTCCTGATGGTCGTATCCCTACAGGGACGTTGGGAGGGGGAGGACAGGACCCTTGTTCAAGAACAATTTGGCCAAAGCTGGAAGAACTGATAAAGAGTTCTTAATTGGAAAAAATCAGTGGGAAGGACAAGGGACGATGCGCGCAACGCTGAGATATTGGATGTTAGTTTAAAGATAAGTATTTTGCCCATAAAGAGGAGTCTCCCTCTTGGAGATAGTCAAGATCCAGTTGGACACAACCCAGCAGAGCCTGTTGGTAGCTGCCCCTACTTTCTGCTGGACTAGATGATCTCCGTAGGTGCCTTCTGCTCTTGTTGATTTTTATTTTCTTATTTTTTTTTCCCTCACTGTGTGAAAACGGTTCGATTTATAAGGTGGAATATAAGGTGTATGGCATTTAAAAGGAGCAACAAATGGACTAGATGATCTCCGTAGGTGCCTTCTGACCTTGTTGATTTTGATTTTCTTACTTTTTTTTCCCCTCACTGTGTGAAAACGGTTCGATTTGTAAGGTGGAATACAAGGTGTATGGCATTTAAAAGCAGCACCAAGTTCTTCAATCTTCAAGTAGAAGTATTTTGGTCTCTGAAGGACACGTGTTCCTGAGCGAGCAGAATTCCACTGGGTTGGTTGTTGTTGTTGTTGGGGTTTTTTTTGTTGTTTTTTGTTGTTTTTTTTTTTTTTTCTTCTGAGGGAGTCACCGTGCAATGTTGGCAGAACATCATTGACTTAAGGCACTGGCAGATGGAAACAGGAGAGAGTAGGGGAAAAGAGGGCAAGAGGAGAAATGAAGGTCTCTCACTCCAGCATGTTGTGTTAATCATCGCTTGGCGAAGGAAATAAAACTCCCCGTGTTCCGAAAAAGCCTCCCTTTTCCAGAGAGGAGGGTTTTCAAGGAAAGGATCCCGAGCTTTAATATTTCAGGCAGGTTTTAGGAAGAGATTCATTCCCTGAATTACAATCTAATCTCGGGTAGTGTCACTTCTAAACTATGGGGCTGTTCACGGCGTTTTAAGTCCTTCCCGTGCTGTTTGGCAACGTCGAATACATCAACATTTGATGTCTTTTGGAGGTTACAATTGCCAAACTGCTGCTGTTGCATAAGGGGGCATATATCTTTCTTGCAGTAAAGACTCCCAACGTGGTCTCGTTGCTCTTTTTAAAGCATTAAGAGTCAATAAAGGCAGTCACTGCTAAAAGGTAACCATCAACTCCACGTGGAACGGTCTGCTCGGGGGTACTCAAAGTATATTGCCCTTTTCAAGCCCTTCCCCTTGTGATTTCATGGCTTAAAGTGCTTTCACTGAAGAAAAGGGAGCAAATGAAAAAGGGTTTTAAGCAGTCGCTGGGGATGGGGGAGAAGAACACCGTGTCTAAGAACTTCTCCATGGTCCTCACGGCCCCGCCGTGCTCCAGCCGTAAAAGCTTTCCTGGCTGAGATGGAAATGAGAGCACCGGAGAGAAACTAAGAGCTGCTTCCTTCTCCAGCCTCCTATTAAACCTCCCAATTTAACAGACTGCTGATTATTGGTATTTTTAGTAATCGGTAGGATTTCAGCTAGAAATCCCACTACCCTGTGTTGTATCTCTATTTATGGACTGTTGCAGGGTCAGTCCTTCAAAGGTATTGGCTTTAGTGTTCCTCTGAAATGTCACTCTTGCAGAGGATGATTAAAAAGTGGAATCCAAGGTTCTTTTAGAGGGAAATAGAAGAATAGAAGAGCTGGGGAGGGACTCTTTGCCAGGAAGGGGAATGATAGGACAAGGGGAAACGGTTTGAAATTGGAAGAAAAAAGATTGAGATTAGATCTCAGGAAGAAATTTTTGACTCTGAGGGTGGTGAGACACTGGAACAGGTTGCCCAGGGAAGTTATGGATGCCCCATCCCTGGAGGGGTTCGAGGCCAGGCTGGATGGGACCTTGAGCAACCTGCTCTAGTGGGAGGTGTCCTTGCCCAGGGCAGGGGGGTTGGAACTGGGTGATCTTTGAGGTCCCTTCCAACCCAAACCATTTTATGATTCTATGATTCTGTGAAATTCCACCCTTCAGCATCCAGCCCCTTGGTGAAGACCAGCTCTCTGGCACGATGAGAATTTCTGTGTGTGGTCATAATAATTTATAACTAGAGAACTATTTACGCTGGAAATGTTTATAATCTATTTTTTTTCTTTTAAAAAAATCAACCCAACCAAACAGTAGATAAGCTACACACAGCTATAGATTGATGTTGACCAATGTCCTGGCTTTGGTGACCACCAACAGTTGATGTCTAGAGACTGTAGGAACAGTGTGTAACTGTACAGTTCACCTTAAATATTCTTGGCAGTAAATTGAGTCGTGAGTCGTAGCATTTGGACATTTAAGTGCCTTTTCATTACATTTTTTTATTTCTTCCATGTGTTTGTCTTCCTTAACCCATATGGACTTGGGGCTGTGGGTATGATGCTGTTGGTTGAGTCCTGGCTCAAATCAGAGGTTATTTTGGAGAAGGGAGAAAAATGCCACAACAAAACACCATCTAATTGGGGTTGAGTCCCTTTGGGATCACAAAGTGGAGTCCGTTCTGCTGTTTCTTATTTCTTCAAGTGCTTTAAATGATTTAAAAGATATTTTTAGAAGGTATTGGACACCATCAGGGGTATGTTTCCTAAAAAATCCAGGGTATGTTTTATAATAATAATAATAATTCATCAAAACTTTTGCTGTTTGCTTGTCTAGACAGAACACCAGCAGTTTCTAAACCATGTGTTTGTCTTCCTTAACCCATATGGATCTGGGGCCGTGGGTATGATGCCGTTGGTTCAGTCCTGGCTCAAATCAGAGGTTATTTTGGAGAAGGGAGAAAAATGCCACAACAAAACACCATCTAATTGGGGTTGAGTCCCTTTGGGATCACAAAGTGGAGTCCGTTCTGCTGTTTCTTATTTCTTCAAGTGCTTTAAATGATTTAAAAGATATTTTTAGAAGGTATTGGACACCATCAGGGGTATGTTTCCTAAAAAATCCAGGGTATGTTTTATAATAATAATAATAATTCATCAAAACTTTTGCTGTTTGCTTGTCTAGACAGAACACCAGCAGTTTCTAAAGAGAGAAGATAACTGGAATTAAAAAAAAACGGTCCTATATTTATTGTGATTGCACCTTATTCTGGTTTGCCCTTTCTGTAACAGATCTACCAGGCTTCAAGTACCAGGAGACTCCTTCCCAGGGCAGCTGTTGAACCCGAGGTTAAAATCTTGTGGATGTGGAGAAATTTTCATCCCAATTACTGTTACAGCTTCCTTGTTTTCCTAAATTAATTTTTTTTAAATCTAAATCCACTGATAATTCTAAAAGATCTATTTAAGTGCACACAGAAAGTATGAAATCAAATACTAGATACTATTGCCTGCCAGTATTTGGGGTTTTTAATGAACTAAGGGTGAAATGGAATAGTTTAGTGACACAAGGAGAGATTTCTTTTCAGAAATTATGGGATAAACGCAGGAAATCCGCAATACTAAAATTTAGGAGTTATTTTATTGGACAGAGTAAAGGAAATGTGATCTGAAGTCTTCCATAATTCTCATTCCCTGGGTCTATGATCACTTTCTTTTTTCATAAAGGAGGGAAACGACTTTGAGAAATCAGATTTTGGGGGGTATAACTTGATTGATAACAACTAGAATCAGCCGACGCTGATTTAATCATATTTTTTTTGTTGTTGTTCCTACTTTTAGCGATTCCTAATCACAGGAAATTCGAGGCTGTTTCGTGTAAATAATAAGGGAACAAACCTAAACCAAACTCCACTTCCTTCCCAAACTTATTACGTGCCATAATAATATATGCCTGTGGGACCATTTTTTACATCACTCGTCGACCTTTTAGCGCTTAATGGTTTCTTTGCTTAATGGAAGGGCCGATTCCCCCGTCGCTCGCTCCCCGCTCTCCCCTGCCTAATGTTCCTTTGTGGTGTTTGGAAGCTCCACACGCGCCACTCGTGCACAGACGTGTGCTCTCTCACACCATTAAAGCTCATTAGCGAGGTTCTACTTAAAAAAAAAAACCACCACAAAACCAACAGGTCTGAAGTGTGAAAGGAAATAGCAGGAAATCAAGTAAATATTTAACTCTTTCCGTGCCGCTCTTCCTTTTAGTCGAGTTTTTATTGTTGTTTTGTGTCATAAAATGCACCTGCTTCCCCATGATGTAAATGAGGGTGTAGGGAGATAAGCAAATTAAAAACCCAATCAAAATTATTAGCATATTTAATAAGGTAGTTGCCCTTTTGATACCATCACCGATTTTTTTTTTTTTTTTTTTTTTTGCCTTGAAATGGTCGTTTGCGGCGTTGTTCGTGGTTAGTGCTTTGACCATGTACTCTCTCTTTGAGTTGTATCCTTAATTCCTTCATGTGGATGGGAGGTGGTTGAGGCCCCATCCCTGGAGGTGTTCAAAAGACAGGTTGATGTAGTGCTGGGAGGTATGGTTTAGTGATGATGCTCCTTGTTTGTTGTGTGGGTGTCTATTTTTGTCAAAGTGAGGTTGACGGTTGGACAAGATGATCTTTAAGGTCCCTTCCAACCTAGAAGATTCTGTGATTCTATGTATTTGCTCCAACTTTAGTCTTGTGGAACTTGAGGTGCCTCATATACAGACCTGCTGCAGGTCATGGAATGGTTTGGGGTTGGAAAAGACCTCTGGAGATCATCTAGTCCAACCACCCGAGGTCGCTTGACTTTCCCCTGGTACATCAAGATGGGATCTCTCATTGCAGGACCAAGAGCTGTAGGTGATGGTTTTACTTCTTGGGAGTAGCTTTAAGACGTGGAAGAAGGGAAGATACTCCTCCTTGTATTGGACAATCCTTCATTGACCATTGTCCATCAGAACACTTGTATCCAGAATATTCTCTCCAGTGAATATTCAGGAATAAGTAACTGGTTCCTTTTGGTGACCAACTGTTCTTGGTAATCATTTATGACTAAGCACCAAGTGGTTTTGAAGAGAATTAGCAACTTCTCATGATATGTATCTACTGACTTCTAGAGCCAAGCGAAACGGGGCAGGCAACTTCTGTCCCACCACCAAAAATAGCAAATCCTTCATTCTGAACAGGTGGAAGGAAAAAGAAGCTTTGGAATATTTGGAGCCAGGGATCAGAGCCTGTTGGGTGAAGAATTGGATAGAGAGTGAGCCCAGATGGCAAGAGGTAGAGAATGCTGAGCATGATGTTGGGTATTATTTTGGGGAAAATATAGTCTAGATAAGGCACAACTAAAAGATGTTTTGCTTAACCTTCACTTTATACACGCTACTTAAATATTTAAAAGTAACAAAAATACTACAGTGACATAAACAGGTATTTTACTTTGCTCTAAAAAATTATATAGAAGTGAAGTCTCTTCAAATGTGACTTGGGGGTCCCTTGGAGACGAGGGCGAAGAGAAGCTCGTCTGTGACAGCCCCTACGGTGTTCAATTAACACATAATTTGACTTTCACTCGTTTTTCTATTCCAACTCTGTAGAGCCTCCCCGCTCTTCATTTGTTTTCCTGGGGTTTTTTTGTTTGCTTGGATTTATCCCACAAAGATTGATCTGCTCCCCCCACCAGTGTGAACTGGGAACAGCTCCACCATAACGTCCCACCAGTAGCGAGCGCAGAAGTAGGCCATGTCTGAAGAAGATGTCTTTGCTAATATTCCACCTTACGTTCAAGTGCCTGAAGGCCAACACAAATAATTAGCAGAAATGCTCTCATCAGCTCTTAATTTTATTGTTGTTGTTGACTTGAAAATAACTCCAGTGAGGGACTTGGGAGCCGGGGACTCCCGAGGACCGTTCCAGTCGCGCGTCTCTTGATGTGTATCCATGCGCGTTGCTCTTGGGTACTCTTTCTGTCAGGAGGAGGAATAATTAAGGCTATATTTAACACAAAAATAAAATGCTATCGGTTCATCCGCATCCATGCGGCGAGTCCTGGGGGACCCCCGAGGCGGTGGGCGGTCCCGTTCTGTCACCGCAGCAAAGGTTCTTCTGGATTCATAACCATCAAGGCTCTGCCCTGCGTCCTCCTCTCCTCCCCTGTGAGGGTTGAGCAGAGACCCAGTGCTGGGGAACAGATGCTTTGAGCTAAACTTAGGGTTTCATGGGCTTATTTTCCGCTTTTAGTTGAGCAAAGGGTGTTCCTCAAGCTTATATTGATGCTTTTAACTGCCTCTCCTCAAACTGAGGGTGGTGAGACACTGGAACAGGTTGCCCAGGGAAGTTGTGGCTGCCCCATCCCTGGAGGGGTTCAAGGCCAGGTTGGATGGGGTCTTGAGCAACCTGCTCTAGTGGGAGGTGCCCCTGCCCAGGGCAGGGGGGTTGGAACTGGATGATCTTTGAGGTCCCTTCCAACCCAAACCATTCTATGATTCTATGAAAGTCTTTCCCTGTACCTGTTTTGCTTCTCCAGTTGCTCGGTGCTATCTTCTGAGACCCCTCCCTTCAGTGCTGCCTCCAGCTCTGGGGTCCCCAACATCAAAAGGACATGGAGCTGTTGGAGCAGGTCCAGAGGAGGCCATGGAGATGTTGTGAGGGCTGGAGCCCCTCTGCTATGAGGACAGGCTGAGGGAGTTGGGGGTGTTCAACCTGGAGAAGGCTCCAGGGAGCTTCTTCCAGTCCCTCAAGGGGCTCCAGGAGAGCTGGGGAGGGACTCTTGATCAGGGAGGTGAGCCACAGGATGAAGGGGAAGGCTTCGAAACTAAAAGAGGGTAGATGGAGATGGTGATGAGATGTGGGGAAGAACTTCTTGGCTGGGAGGGTGGTGAGAGCCTGGCCCAGGTTGCCCCGAGAAGCTGTGGCTGCCCCATCCCTGGAGGGGTTGAAGGGCAGGTTGGAGGGGGCTTGGAGCCACCTGGTCTGGTGGGAGGTGTCCCTGCCCAGGGAAGAGGGGTGGAACTGGATGATCTTTAAGGTCCCTTCCAACCCAAACTGTTCCTTGATTCTCCAGTTGGCTTGGGCAGTTCCTACCCATGAGCTGGTGTATCATCTAGCCAGGGATTGGAGCTCTGCTGGGAAGGTTACTCCAAGGAGATGGCTGGACATCTGCAGTACTGGTGCTTCTGGAAGTTGTAACTGCACGTATTTCATGTCTACCCATACTCCACAGTCCTTCATTAACACCCTAATTAGCAGTAAGACACATGAATTCTGGAGCAAGAGCTCTGGGGCGATTCTCATTCTGTTGTGTGGTCTTGTCTCATGGCTTCACCTTGTTCTCTCACCTGCCATCCATCTCTCTTCACTTTGACATGGAAACAGGAGATATCTTTGGATATAAGCAAGTTTTTTTAGTCTATTTTACATGTGGCCTCTTCCAAGACTTGAGGGTCTTCAGTTCTCCTCTTTGTTGTGCTTGGTGTCTTTCGATTGCTCTTCCTAACCCCGCGCTGCAGAGAAACTGGGCTTCAATTAGCAAATTTCATCTAGGAAAAAGGTTTTGCTTTTGTTTTTTGTTTTTTTTTTAGTGCCTGGCAGAGATTTAATTAACCTGAACTTGGAGGAGATTGGATTGAAGAAGGAGCGGCCTCGGTTAGCGAGGCCACGCGGTCTCAGTGAATTAAAATAATGGGGTGTAATAGATCATAGCACTGGGGGTGGCCGTCAACTGGCAGATCCTCGACCCAGTTTACCTTCAGGAGAGGATTGTTCCTACATGGTGTTTGCTCCTCATGCTCTGGTTTTACAGTCCCCAAGACTCCTACTCCTCCCTTGGGGCCGTGTCCTACCGTCTCATAGATCCATCAGGAAGTGTTTTCTGGATATCAAGCCTCAGTTTTCCTGGTGTCCTCATTTTGTCCTTCATCGCCAGGGTCTAATGGTCTAAGCCTGAAAACAAGTACTTGACTTCTAAGTTCTTTTGGGGTATAAACTAACTTTTGGGGGGCTTTTTTCCTGATATGTAAGTACTTTTCAAGTTGCTTTTGTTCCTGAGCCTGCTGTGATAGAACAAGCAATAACTGATGGAGTCACTTGAGTGTAGAAGGACCTACCTGCATTTAGTTCCTGGCCCGTTTTTTTTTTAGTGCCTGGCAGAGATTTAATTAACCTGAACTTGGAGGAGATTGGATTGAAGAAGGAGCGGCCTCGGTTAGCGAGGCCACGCGGTCTCAGTGAATTAAAATAATGGGGTGTAATAGATCATAGCACTGGGGGTGGCCGTCAACTGGCAGATCCTCGACCCAGTTTACCTTCTGGAGAGGATTGTTCCTACATGGAATTTGCTCGTCATCCCTCTGCTCTGGTTTTACAGTCCCCAAGACTCCTACTCCTCCCTTGGGGCCGTGTCCTACCGTCTCATAGATCCATCAGGAAGTGTTTTCTGGATATCAAGCCTCAGTTTTCCTGGTGTCCTCATTTTGTCCTTCATCGCCAGGGTATAATGGTCTAAGCCTGAAACCAAGCACTTGACTTCTAAGTTCTTTTGGGGTATAAACTAACTTTTTGGGGTTTTTTTTCCTGATATGAAAGTATTTTTCAAGTTGCTGATGTTCCTGAGGCTGCTGTGACAGAACAGGCAACAGCTGATGGAGTCACTTGAGTGAAGAAGGACCTACCTGCATTTAGTTCCTGGCCCTGTCATTGTCAAGTTGAGGCTGTTGAAGGTATTTTTCATTTAGGAACATTTTCTTTTGCTGCTGTGAACAAATCCCCTGCCCCAGATGGGTTTCTTGCTCCCAGCCGGGCAGGCTGTGGGTCTGAGGTGGACCATGGAGCTCCATCCACCGTGCTGGAATTATTGGAGAATCTCCATTTCCAAAGGGCCTGGACTTGCTAGTCTTTTAGGCAAGAAGAATTTATTTTTTTTTCATTTAAAAATTATGGTTTATCATTTCTTTATGCTCTTTTATTTATTCTCTGGAAGTCGCAATGCTCACACCTGAATTTGCAGATGTCCAAGTTCTCCTCCTCTATTCCCTATGAGCCTGGGGAAAATAAATAAAGAATAAATTATTTATTTTTTAAAAAAAAAAGCAATAAAGAAAAAATGAAGGCTTGCTCCTTCTTAGATGCTGACATTTGAATTTGCTGCCCTGAAGTTCCTGCTTGGTTGCTCTCTGACCGTGGAAGCAATTACAGCCCAAAGTTATGGCCGTTTTGGCCTCTGCGGTTCCTTGGGGTCTGGTTGCTCCATCCCTTGTGTGAGAACTTGGGGGCCTCTCACTTCTCAGCCCTGTGGGAAGGAGACATTGATTTACCTTTTTCCTCTTAATACAACCTACATGTATATTAAGGAATCTGATATAATCCTTCTACTTACGACCATAAAGAAGAGAAGAATCACAATTTCTTTAATTACTTTCTAACTCACGTTAAAAATCTGTTGAACCTCTTGCTTAGACCCCTTATCCCTACTTATACTTTTTCTAGACTAAATAGACTTGATTAAAACTTGATTAAAGTGACATATACATCATCTTCCCAAATCTCTTGATGGTTACTTAGTTGGTTTTCCAGATTATATACATTTATCCAACAGCGTTGTCATTAGTGTGTGTCATTAGCAGTCGGAAAGAAGTGAAGTATATTTGTATATATTTTAACAATGTATGTTGTGAGGAGGTTCTTCAAATTGTTCTTCCAGGCAATGTGCAGTGCAATTATTACTTCTGAGGGTTAAAATCACACAATCTCAGAATGCTGTGGGGTTGGAAGGGACCTCTGGAGATCATCTACTCCAACCCTCTGCCAAAGCAGGGCCACCCAGAGCAGGTCCCACAGGAACCCATCCAGGTGGGGTTGGAATGTCTCCAGAGAAGGAGACTCCACCACCTCTCTGGGCAGCCTCTGCCAGGGCTTGGCCACCCTCAAAGTGAAGAAGTTGCTTCTCATGTTGAGATGGAACTTCTTATGGTCAAGTTTGTGCCCATTTCCTCTTGTCCTGTCCCTGGGCACCACTGAAAAAAGCTTGGCCCCATCCTCCTGACACTCATCCTTGGAGTATTTCAAGGTCTTGATCAGATCTCCCCCTCAGTCTTTTCTTCTCCAGACTCAGAAGCCCCAAGTCCCTCAGCCTTTCCTCCTAAGATAGAAGTTCTAGTCCCCTCCTCATCTTTGTAGCCCTCTGCTGTCCCCTCTCCAGCAGTTCCCTGTCCTTCTGGAACTGGGGAGCCCAGAACTGGACCCAGTGCTCCAGCTGGGGCCTCCCCAGGGCAGGAAAAATAGACATCTTGCATATACATCTAATATAGAACAAATAATCACACTTTTTCTTCAGAAAAGCCGAAAAAAAAAATTGATCATTTAATAGCTGTATTTGTCTTATAGTTCTCTCTTCTTCTATAATCTTATTTCCTCAGAAAAAAAAGCCTTTGGCTACGCTTGCTGCGAGGTGTTATTTTCTTAACCGTGAGCAGTTCAGTATAATTTACTCCTTAGATTTCCAACTGGGTGGCATGTCGTTTTGGGGTAGTTGACTATAATACCTGGAGTTCACAGTGAACCAAGACTGAAATTGCTCACCTTCCGTAGCCTGAACGTTTGGGACCCAACTCTTGGAATAGCATTTTGGATCCCGAGTGTCATTTACGGTGAACGGGGAGAATTAAGTGCCAAAGAGGGAGATTTGTAGGAGGCAACGCGTTGAATGCCAACATCCGCTGAGGAGGAACGTGTCTATGGTCTCAGCTCCTTCCCTTATGGGGCTCCGGAGCTGGAAACTTCTTCTGTGCTTCAAACAGAAGAAACATCTGGGATGATGGAGGCATCTGGGGCATTGGTGGAATGATCCGTCTTGGTAGAGCTTCGTTAGAGGAAGAAATCGTTGACATTCGTGCAAACGAACGGGGAGACTTGAGTTTCAGACCCGTTTTGGTGGTGGGGTGTGACCCCCTTGTGCCCATTCTCCAGAAGAATCTCTGTATCCATCTGGAGAAACTGCAACACAGCCCCCAAAAGGCCGGTTTGCGAGAGCTTACCATGGGGCCTGTTTTGACCCCTTTTTAATGGAAATGACTGTAGAGCAACCTTGGACTCGTCAGATGTTTCCTTGCGTGCCTGGAAATGTCAGTGCTGTGAATTTTGGTTATCTCAAGGAGCATTAAAACTCCTAAAAGTTCAGGGAGCTGGGTCAGCTGGAGGAGAAAAGCTTTGGGATATACTCAACGATGTCATTTTAGGTACTAAAGTACATTTTTTGGCGGTGGCTTAGTCATCTCCACCGCTTCATTTGCTTAAGTGGGTCCTGCAGAGTGATTTTGGCTCCCTCCCTGTCTCGTTTAGCTGCCCAAGTTCTGAGTAAGCGTGTTCTTTAGATGTCCAAGCGTTGTTTTGCCTGGGGTATCCTTCTCATCCCGGTTTTTGGATGAGCGGGCGCTGACGTTCCCCCTGGTAGAACAGCAGCTCACGAGAAGTCAACGTGAATCATGGAGCAAACGTGATGATGGAGGTGGTAGTTGATGATTTGTATCATTTTTTTGTTTCAATAGATCTTCTCCTATTTCTTGATCTTATTTTTGTCCCTAATAAAAGCAATGAAGACGTAGTCACCTTTAGGGATTTCTTTAGGTTAATTTAATTTTCTGGCTTGGAACAGTCTTGTGACCATCTCTTGTTTCCAGTTTAACCTTTCTAATGGTTTCTTGACCCTGCTCGCTCGAAATCCATACGCGTTTCTGAAGTGATGTTTAATAAGATGAGGGGAGCTGTTTACAACCCTCTCATTTGTCCTTGATGACCTTCTGTTGGGCAAATGAGAAGTAGGTCAGTTGTGATGCCGCCGTGTCACCAGAGGGGAGAGAGAGATTTTTAAATTAGCCGAGTCAATCTTCAAATTTCATAAAACACATCGTCCCAGCCATTTAATTAAAAAGGGTCAGGTTTCTCTACCCTAATTGGTGCCCCCATCTGACCGAGGGAAGGAGTTGATGGACGTGAGCAGTACAGAGATGGAGGCTTCCAAATTTCTCCGCGTGCCGTGATTGATGGAGGATGATTATGGGTTTACCAGGCTAAAATGTATAATTCTTAAACCTTCTTATTCCATATTTACCAGCAGATGATACAATCCAACGCTGACAGGGGATTGAAGGGATGACATCTAGGTCTCTTCCATCTCTAATCTCGGATTCTGGGCGAACCTTTAGCATGTAAATTGGAAGCGTGTTTTATATTCGGAAATGCAAAACTCCTCTTGAAAAGCTTTCCCTTTGAAAAGATTATAATGATTAGCATTTATTATGCTGTTGTTTTCATGCAAAAAAGAAAATCCTGCCCAGATTTTCCTCAAATTGAACTTTTGTGCCTTGCATAATAGGCCTGCTTTTGATTTGAATAAGATTCCGAATAAAGTGGCCAGATAGGAAGTTAAACACTACAGAGAGAGGAAAAAAAATCCTAATTTAAGGGGCTAAACACATGTGTTTTACCACACAGACATAAATGAGGATGTTGACAAGTAAGTGGTATCACAAAGGGCACGCGGAAAAGTCCGGGGAAGGAAAAGCAATTTAGAGGAGTTGTTAAGTTCTTTAATTTTCTCTCCGGCAATAAAATGCGGTAAAAGGAGGTGAGCGATCGCGTTGGCTTTATTACGGCCGTTCCTGTAGCTGAGAGTCTGTCAGCATTTCCCATTATAAACTCGATTTTCCTGAGTTTCTAATTCAGTCCTAAAAACTCACTTGGGCCGGCGCCTGGCATCCCAGATCTTGGGTCAGAAATGAGCATTTCACACGTTTGGAAAATAACGTGTTGGGCTAAAGCTAAATGAACTAGGAATCTTAAAAGGGATGTCTTAAGAAGAAGACATCCCTTAAAAGCTCTTCCTTGGAGCTTGAGATCTTGCATAAAACTTTGGACACATCATTTTTTTGAGTCTCTTTTTTGTTACTCGTTGGATCTTGGAGAAGAAAAATCAAGGGAGAGAATCACGCCTCGGGTTATGGAGTAAGGAATGAAGCGAAAAGTTCAGTGGGGATCTTTTGGTTTCCAACCTGGTTTCTTTTTCTCACTTTATTTCCCTCTTTGCCTCATTTAAAGCCAACTCGGACACATTTATGGTACACGGCGCGTGGTTTTGCACGTCGAGGTGGATGGAGGGATCAACAACTGCTTCGAGGCTGGACAATGAGTCATTGAGGTTTAGGACCTAGGCTGGTGGGAGGTGGCCTTGTCCAGGGCAGAAGGTAGGACTTGGATGGTCTTTAAGGTCCCTTCCAGCCCAACCCATTCTATGAAGGGGTTAAGGACATGGACTTGTTGAGTAAGGAAGAGTAATCACAACTTCCAGGCTGTTCTCTGGCAAATTTGACAAATTTGACCTGGATTTTGGAACTGAATTGTGGAAGACAGAAATATTTTGGTTATTTTTTGGGAGGCAGAACAGGGGCATAAGTAATTTGCTTTTGCTTAAGTGGGTCCTGCAGAGTGATTTTGGCTCCCTCCCTGTCTCGTTTAGCTGCCCAAGTTCTGAGTAAGCGTGTTCTTTAGATGTCCAAGCGTTGTTTTGCCTGGGGTATCCTTCTCATCCCGGTTTTTGGATGAGCGGGCGCTGACGTTCCCCCTGGTAGAACAGCAGCTCACGAGAAGTCAACGTGAATCATGGAGCAAACGTGATGATGGAGGTGGTAGTTGATGATTTGTATCATTTTTTTGTTTCAATAGATCTTCTCCTATTTCTTGATCTTATTTTTGTCCCTAATAAAAGCAATGAAGACGTAGTCACCTTTAGGGATTTCTTTAGGTTAATTTAATTTTCTGGCTTGGAACAGTCTTGTGACCATCTCTTGTTTCCAGTTTAACCTTTCTAATGGTTTCTTGACCCTGCTCGCTCGAAATCCATACGCGTTTCTGAAGTGATGTTTAATAAGATGAGGGGAGCTGTTTACAACCCTCTCATTTGTCCTTGATGACCTTCTGTTGGGCAAATGAGAAGTAGGTCAGTTGTGATGCCGCCGTGTCACCAGAGGGGAGAGAGAGATTTTTAAATTAGCCGAGTCAATCTTCAAATTTCATAAAACACATCGTCCCAGCCATTTAATTAAAAAGGGTCAGGTTTCTCTACCCTAATTGGTGCCCCCATCTGACCGAGGGAAGGAGTTGATGGACGTGAGCAGTACAGAGATGGAGGCTTCCAAATTTCTCCGCGTGCCGTGATTGATGGAGGATGATTATGGGTTTACCAGGCTAAAATGTATAATTCTTAAACCTTCTTATTCCATATTTACCAGCAGATGATACAATCCAACGCTGACAGGGGATTGAAGGGATGACATCTAGGTCTCTTCCATCTCTAATCTCGGATTCTGGGCGAACCTTTAGCATGTAAATTGGAAGCGTGTTTTATATTCGGAAATGCAAAACTCCTCTTGAAAAGCTTTCCCTTTGAAAAGATTATAATGATTAGCATTTATTATGCTGTTGTTTTCATGCAAAAAAGAAAATCCTGCCCAGATTTTCCTCAAATTGAACTTTTGTGCCTTGCATAATAGGCCTGCTTTTGATTTGAATAAGATTCCGAATAAAGTGGCCAGATAGGAAGTTAAACACTACAGAGAGAGGAAAAAAAATCCTAATTTAAGGGGCTAAACACATGTGTTTTACCACACAGACATAAATGAGGATGTTGACAAGTAAGTGGTATCACAAAGGGCACGCGGAAAAGTCCGGGGAAGGAAAAGCAATTTAGAGGAGAGCGAGTTGTTAAGTTCTTTAATTTTCTCTCCGGCAATAAAATGCGGTAAAAGGAGGTGAGCGATCGCGTTGGCTTTATTACGGCCGTTCCTGTAGCTGAGAGTCTGTCAGCATTTCCCATTATAAACTCGATTTTCCTGAGTTTCTAATTCAGTCCTAAAAACTCACTTGGGCCGGCGCCTGGCATCCCAGATCTTGGGTCAGAAATGAGCATTTCACACGTTTGGAAAATAACGTGTTGGGCTAAAGCTAAATGAACTAGGAATCTTAAAAGGGATGTTGTCTCTCTTCCTCAGAGCTTGAGATCTTGGACACTTTGAACTTTGAAACTTTGAACACATCATTTTTTGAGTCTCTTTTTCGTTGGGAGTGACTTTCGGGTACTCGTTGGATCTTGGAGAAGAAAAATCAAGGGAGAGAATCACGCCTCGGGTTATGGAGTAAGGAATGAAGCGAAAAGTTCAGTGGGGATCTTTTGGTTTCCAACCTGGTTTCTTTTTCTCACTTTATTTCCCTCTTTGCCTCATTTAAAGCCAACTCGGACACATTTATGGTACACGGCGCGTGGTTTTGCACGTCGAGGTGGATGGAGGGATCAACAACTGCTTCGAGGCTGGACAATGAGTCATTGAGGTTTAGGACCTAGGCTGGTGGGAGGTGGCCCTGCCCAGGGCAGGAGGTAGGACTTGGATGGTCTTTAAGGTCCCTTCCAACCCAACCCATTCTATGAAGGGGTTAAGGACATGGACTTGTTGAGTAAGGAAGAGTAATCACAACTTCCAGGCTGTTCTCTGGCAAATTTGACAAATTTGACCTGGATTTTGGAACTGAATTGTGGAAGACAGAAATATTTTGGTTATTTTTTGGGAGGCAGAATAGGGGCATAAGCAATTTGCTTAACTCTTTCTTTTGCCTTGCTTTATCCAGCTAGCGAGCACGTACAGTTCATAAATTAACAAATTGTGGTGTCTGATCACATTTGTAGATATTGAGAAACTAAAAATTTAAAATATATAGGATTTTTCCAGGAACATCCAATCAAACAGGAAAGTTGGCAGCTCTCTGGGATCCAAACTCAAAATAGAGGATTACCTGGTTGTTGGTTAAGATGAGAATTAATAGATTTTGAGAGAGAAGAAAAGAAAATGAAGATCTCCTTCAAGTTCTTGTTTCCAGAATCCGTTTCTTTAAATTCGGATCAGAACTAAAGAGTAGCTGGTTTTGCTTGTGGGTGTAGATATTTTTTTTTTCCATGGACGTAATTTTTGTTTTATTTCATGAAAAACAGTAGTGGCAGCATCCACAACTGGCTGAAATGAGTTGATTTCCATTGCAATCTGTCTTTCCTCTTGCTAGTTTCTGAGATTGAGGAAATGTTTTGATGCTATTGGAAGAGGCCAGGAATTTGGCCCGAATTTTTTCCATACTATTTTCATGTTTTTCATCTATCTCTGAAATGTTTCTTTTAATCCTCTGAATTTGTAGCCTGGGCTTTGAACGTTTTTACATGTGTTCATCCTTTATTATTTATAGATGCAGCTTCTGGGATGGGATTCAGGGCAGGACTTTGTACTTTCAGTTCTTTTCAAACGAGTTTTCCTTCTCTATTTATTGAGGATGGGCTCTATTTATTGAGGAAAATGTTACAGCAAAGAAATTTTAGGCAAATAAAAGACGACCATCCAGGTTGAGCCGATGGGCTACAAACCCAGGGTAGCCCAGGAGGTGTGGGGTGCCCATATAAATTCTTTATAAATAGGAAATGCTTCAGTAGCCTGTGTTTATTAGCTCAAGAAATATCTTCTGGATATGGACTTGTGTTGCCCCAGCAAACGCTTCTGGTTCGGTGTCTATAATTCTAAAAAAATTCTTGGGGTAGGACAAAGGAGACTTTAAAAGAATGGAAGGAGTTGTTTGTAAGGGATATTTCCTTCCTTTCATGCTACCCAGAAAAAAAAAAATCCTGATTTAAAAAATCAATCCCTTAAATAAAGGATTTTTTAAATTTCTCCTTGAAGATAAGCAGGATGTGATGTCCTTTGGTGTGAACACCTGATGAAGGCAGAAGCCTGGCAAAGGGACGATGCCTTCAGTATCTTAAAAGAAAATCCAAAGTTAGACCAGAGCTGCCAAAGGTAGAAATTTGTTTACAGACTGTATTTTCTGTTCTGCAAACCACGTAGTACAATGTCAACAAAGGAAGCCTTTCTATCGATGCTTCTTGAGAGCAATATCTTGAAAGTGCATCTTTCTTCCTGATTAAGTGATTGTGTCAAAATGATACTTTTCTGACTAAACAACCGTGTTCTTTATGAAAGTTGGGAGTTATATCTTCAGTGACAAAAAAAAGAATGTTCAGTCCTTTCTACATACTTTAAGAGGGTGAAGTGGGAGTTATATCTTCAGTGACAAAAAAAAGAACATTAAGTTCTTTCTACGTACTTTAAGAGGGTGAAGCAAAGAGGGAGTCCTTTGTGTTACGCACATAGAAGATAGTAATAGTAGTGACGTGGTGGTGTGTATTGCTCAGTAGGACTACCGTGGAGATGGTGGAGTAATTCAAGTCCCTGAGAGGAGGGTTTAATTTGCAACTTGATGTTGTCATCATGAAGAGACAAAAGATTTGGAGTTTGCTGGGTGGGTTGGCATCTGCAGGGACTTGATCATGTAATGGCGTTCTGATGTTGGGGCTGGTAAAACAGGTGATGGAGAAGGAGGAGAGAATACAAGTTGACTTTTTGTAGCTCCTGATTGACCCAGGAGATGCAAAACCTCATGAATTACCATGAGGGCTGGATTAAAAGAAGCCTGTAGCCATGTTGGGAGAGAAAATAGCTCTTTCGGGTGGTAAATCTGACGGAAACACTTAGTCTCCTCTTGGGTCTCTTTGCGCACCAGAGAAGGTTTCCCTACGTGCCACCAACTCTCCTTGTCTTTGGGATGAACGTTTGGCATTGGCACCTTTGTGCCAATGTTTCTGGTTCATGGTTAAAGCCTGAGTCACTGTGTAGTATAAATAATAGGGTATTTTTGAGAATATTTTTAAGTGGGAAATTCAGTGCACACCTTCAAAGCTTGAGGTATGTCTTTCTTCAGCAATGGCTTTGAGTGCAAAACTATTTCTCAATATGGTTAGTGGTTTGTTTTATTTTAAAAAGTTGGCAATTTTCATCAAGCGCTGGGTAATTTGGGAGGCCAGGAGCACAGGAGAGGCAGAAATCATTATCACGGTGTGTCCTCCAAATCCCAGCTACCTTTGAGTTCACAGCTGGTTCCATATCAAGCCTTGGAACTGGGTGTCCATGGAAGTGGTGGAGTCACCATCCCTGAAGGTATTTAAAAGCCGGGCAGACATGGTGCTGAGGGACATGGGTTAGTGGTGGTTTATGTCAGTGTTGGGTTGATGGTTGGACTCCATGATCTGAAAGGTCCCTTCCAACTTGGATAATTCCATGATTCTGGGTTTTGCATCCCACAGTGACACTGGGCTCCCTTCCAACCTGGATAATTCCATGATTCTGGGCTTCTCATCCCACAGTGAAACCTGGTAGAGCATCACCAGATTGCTCTTCCCTTCCAGACCCCAGGCAAAGTGGAGCTGGAAGTCCCCAGTGTGTCACCAGGTGCTGGTTCCTCGTGGCGTGCTCCGAGGTTCCTTGTGGAAAAAAACCCAAACAGCTCGTTACGTACCCAGTAAGAAGAAGGGAAAGTGAATTTGTTAGGAGAGATGAGGGGAGAGGGAGTCCTGATGGTGGCAAAGCCTGAGGGGCAGCCCTCGGTGGAGCTGCACTTGCAAATCACCTCGATAACAAATTCAAGCCTGAAGGGTCTGTACTTGCAGTCTATGCCCTTAAACACATTTGACAATGCACTTATTTAAAGAAAAAAATAGATGACAAAAAATGAGGATAGTTATCCTCAAAGTGAGGAAGCTTTTTTTTAATTCTGTCTGTGATAGCATCCACCTGAATTTGAATAAAAGCTCTTCTGCCCGTGTTGCTGGATTATCTCCTGATGCACCCTGCGAGGAGGACACGAGGAAACCTGATGCCAGCTTCCCAAAATTTGCTGTTAGAAAAAAAACCAACCCCACACCAGGGAAAACAGAGTCACGTGGTGTTTGGAAGGGACCTTTGGAGATCATCTAGTCCAACCCTCTGCCAAAGCAGGTCATAGAATCATAGAATCCTTCAGGTTGGAAGAGACCCTTGGGATCATTGAGTCCAACCATCTACCCTACTCTACAAAGTCCTCCCCTACACCATGTCCCTCAGCACTGCATCTAAACGGCCCTTAAACACAGCCAGGGATGGTGACTCAACCACCTCCCTGGGCAGCCTGTTCCAATGCCCGACCCCTCTTTCAGTGAAAAATTCCTTCCTAATGTTCAATCTAAACATTAGGTCCACCTAGTGCTAAGAACACCCAAAGAACGCGAAAAACCCTCAACGAAACCACAGCAACTCATCATAAAGCTTTGAGGACGGGTGCGTATCTATACGTAAAGACGTATAGGATGGAAAAAAAGTAGCAATTAAAGGATAAAAGGGAGCGGGGAAGGTGGGAATACATTCCACTTATCCCTGCTGAGGCATTTCTCTCCTGGGTGAGATGACAGTCTAACCCTGGTATAAATATCCTTGGAGGAGGAGGAGGAGGAGCGGAGTCCCCATATAAAACAGGGGGGTTCACGCTGCTGGGGGGAAACCACTCTGCTGTGTGGGATTGGAAAAGTAATAACAAGCCCTTCCTTATCTGAATTTTAAACACACGTCTAATAACAGGCTATCTGTAGCAGCCATGCCTGATTATTACAGTCTTTAAGATGAGTAATTTTATAGCTGAGCGTTTCCATGTCCTACATATGTTGCGGAGCGAGGGGAAACGGCTGCTTGCTTGGGTTGATTTTTTATTGTCAGAAGGAGATGACAGCCCCACACTTTGATCAACCCAACACGGTGGTATTTATGGGCTGGCAACGGTAACGTCGTGCGGCGGGGCCGGACCAGTTCCAGCAGTAAAAAAGGCACATCAAAGCCCTGATATCAGCTTAGGAACAGAGAGGGGAGAAAAAGAGAGGGAGGGAAGGAGGGTGGAAAACAGCTCCAGGCTGCGGGGAGAAGTTGGGAGCGTTATTATAAGGTTGTCTCAGAAATCTGACTTTTCATTAAAATCAGTAGGAGGAAGTCAATTCCCCGCCATTAATCCTCCCCTTCTGCCGCCGGAGTAGTTTTGACAAGCTCCGTAATAATCCCGGGGCACTGTGTAATTTGACAAACTCCCGACACAAACAAGTTGCTTATCCCCCAACCTTTGCTCGGTTTTGGGTTTTAACGGAGGTGCAAGTTGAAGAATTTGATTTATTTTGTATTTTTATATTTTTTTTTTCCATTAGCGACTAAAGGCTCATCCTGTTACATAACAACTATTTCTAATCTTCCTTAGTATGAAAAAAAATAAAATAAAAAAATATAATAAATCATAATATTCCCCTCTTAGATGCATCTTCTAAGGCCAACGGGGGACTGCCCCAGTTTTTCCTCCCAAGGCAGAAATATCGATTGAGGCTGTAATAAAATAGCCCGAAGGTCGTTGCGTGATGGTTGCCATGGCCACTAATGCTTTGTATTGCTTAAAACTCTCCCCTGGATGTTGTGGTTGGGAAGTGACTCGTGGCCCCTTGGTGTTTGGTGGCCCCTAAGTCCATAACTGGGTCTGGGGAGAGATGGTGCCACCAACCCCAATGGAGAGAAGATATGAGCTGCGGTCCTCTGATGGCAGAGGAGCAACCCAAGTGGTCTAAAGAAAGAGTTGAGGAATTTATGTATATGCACAATCAGATCAATTAGAAAACAACAACAAAAAAGCCAATTCAGGAGAATTCTCGTCTGTTTGGAAGAACCCATTGAGCAAACTTGTTGCTTTGAGTAGGAAAAGAGTATGTTTTATAAAAGGAGATTTCTAGCAACGGGATGAAACGTTGGAGTAGTTGGGAATGAGGAGTGGGGGGAAAACATACAAACAGTTGCCATCACACTCTCAGAAATTGAATCTAATTATTTTTATCGCTAATTTACAGGCTGAGAGAGCTGGGGGGGTTCAGCCTGGAGAAGAGAAGGCTCCAGGGAGACCTTAGAGCTCCTTCCAGTCCCTCAGGGGGCTCCAGGAAAGATGGGGGGGGGAACTCTTGATCAGGGAGGGGAGCCAAAGGACGAGGAGGAAGGGTTTGACACTGAAAGAGGGGAGATGGAGATGAGATGTGGGGAAGAACTTCTTCACTGGGAGGGTTGTGAGAGCCTGGCCCAGGTTGCCCAGAGAAGCTGTGGCTGCCCCATCCCTGGAGGGGTTCAAGGCCAGGTTGGAGGGGGCTTGGAGCAACCTGGTCTGGTGGGAGGTGTCCCTGCCCAGGGCAGGGGGTTGGAACCAGATGGTCTTTAAGGTCCCTTCCAACCCAACTCGTTTTATGATTCTGTAATTCTAACTATTCCTTCCAACCCAACCCGTTCTATGATTCTGTAATTCTAACTAAGTCTTCCCTTCTCCAGACTCAAAAGACCCAAGTCCCTCAGCCTTTCCTCCTAAGAAAGGTGCTCCAGGCCCCTCAGCATCTCTGTAGCCCTCTGCTGTCCCCTCTCCAGCAGTTCCCTGTCCTTCTGGAACTGGGGAGCCCAGAACTGGACCCAGTGCTCCAGCTGGGGCCTCCCCAGGGCAGAGCAGAGGGGCAGGATGACCTCCCTCCACCCACTGGTCCCACTCTTCCTGATGCCCCCCAGGATGCCATTGGCCTTCTTGGCCACCAGGGCCCATTGCTGGCTCATGGGCATCCTGGGAAGACAGATGTTCATCATCTTTGAAGACTGGTGTTTCCCAAAGCCCATGATGATGTTAAAGAGAAAATATTAAAACTGCCAGCAAACATAAATTGCAGTGAAAGTTCCATGGCAGGTTCATTGCTTTAATTGCTTTGCCTGAAAACTGAGGGATATTTGTTTTTTTCTGTCATATTTTTCATCTCTCTGAAAACTTAGTCTCCTCCTTGCCTGGTGGAGAATCTTTATGTTCTTCACAATGCGGCATTCAGGAAAGGAAAAAAAGGTTGCAATCAGCTGCGCCTTCATTCTGGGAAGAAATAATACATCCCCAAAACCATCCTGGCTTCGCCCGAGCGAAAGAATAAATTAAAAGGTAAAAGCCACGTTGCATTTTAATTTCCTGTCAAAAAGAAACGTCGCCGTCTGATCTCCGAGCAGGTGAAATGTATCACAGTTTGAGGCTGTCGGGGTTTTTTTGATGTTGCAAATTGGAATAAGAGTAGTATTTAAGTGCTGTTTAAAAAAACAACCCAACTCAAAGCACAAATGTTCAGTAGTTAAATACTTGAAGAGGCTTTTTTTTTTCTTTAATATAGGAGGTTTCTAGGCAAGCGACGTGGTTCAAGGTTGAGCTGGGCTATAGTAGAGGAGAATGTTGATTTTAGAGCGACTGGGCATCATGTTTTCTACCTTTGGAGGAAGAGAAACATGAGTTTTGGAAGCCAAAACTCAACTAAATGGTCAGCCTTTTCTCATCGAGAAATGAGTGTTTGTTTCAAGTGGGAATCTCATTCTACTAAATCTAAATATATTCATTATTTACAAGCATCAAAATAAAATTATATTTTATTTTTGGATGAGATAGTCCCTATATGAAAAGGATACTTAACCAAATGTTCAGTAGTTAAATACTTGAAGAGGCTTTTTTTTTTCTTTAATATAGGAGGTTTCTAGGCAAGCGACGTGGTTCAAGGTTGAGCTGGGCTATAGTAGAGGAGAATGTTGATTTTAGAGCGACTGGGCATCATGTTTTCTACCTTTGGAGGAAGAGAAACATGAGTTTTGGAAGCCAAAACTCAACTAAATGGTCAGCCTTTTCTCATCGAGAAATGAGTGTTTGTTTCAAGTGGGGAATCTCATTCTACTAAATCTAAATACATTCATTATTTACAAGCATTAAAATAAAATTATATTTTATTTTTGGATAAGATAGTCCCTATATGCAAAGGATACTTAAAACCTCAAATATTTATTATCATCATATATATGAACTATATATAATTATATATATGGTCTTGACGATCTTAAAGACCTTTTCCATCCTAAACGATTCTATGATATTTTACTCATATGGATGTTCAGCCTCCTGTAAAACTAATAAATTTCTTACATAAATCCGAAATAAATTTCCAAGAAATATTGGAATTTTCCAAAAATCCAATTTCCAAATTCCAAATCTCAAAAATTTCCAAACTTCTGAATATTCAAGCAATGCTTGGAGGTGAGGAACTGGAACGCAGCCTAAAATTGTACCATCGTAGGTTAAGCCTATATCCTTCTTTCATATGTGGAATTGAATATTAATTTCTGAAATAAAAATAATAGTCGGTTTAGATAGTAATTGCCTGCATTAGAGGAAAGTAAGGAGTGACCAGAATTTAAATTCTGTGGGTTTTTTTTTAATCTGTGGGGCCGAGTGGGTGTTTTCTGATAAAATTGCTGGAGAAATGGGGAGTTCGTAGGTTAATTTTCCGATGATCTCGAAATAATTGCGATTAGCCACACAATGAGCTTCAAGTTTAATTGTTTCTGAGGTTGAAAACAAACAAAAAATGTGTTATCCTTAGGCATAATATTTTCCATATTTTCCTTAAGCATAATTTATCCCTTGGGTGAAAAGATCTCGCTGTTCTCGTCCATATTTATCAGTTATCAGTTATTATGAGCATATTAAAGAAAATACACAACGAGTGTTCTTAGGTTAAAAAAATCATGTTTGATGGTAGAATTGGGACTAATGTACACCCTGAGTGGGAAAGAAAAGTGGGGTTTTTGGGGCAAAAAGGAGAGGTGGTTGTCACATATAAATAGGAAAATGTCATTTTAGGACTCTTTTCCCCTATTTTTAATACTGTTTAACAGTGAGGAGGATGCTGAAGCTTTCATGTGGGTATCACATAACGCGCTTTAACATCTTACTTCTCCAATATATAATTTTTTTTGGCTTTTTCTGTGTGTGAATGGTATAACTGGGATTCTTCACACGTGGGAAGCTGACGGCTCCATCTCTTCCCCTGCCCTTTGCTCTCTTGGTTTCGTCGATGGGATTTTCATCCCTCTCTTTGCCCTTTACTCATCAGCTGAACCCATCACCGCAGGGTCGGTGCCCCGTGTGCCCGTTCTCTCAGGGTTGGTGACTGTTTCGACTTCGGTGAAATTATTTTCCTATTTTAAGCTTGTCATCTAAGCAAAATGCTTGACCGTATCCCTTTCATGTAAAGGTCTGAATTCTTTCCTTGCCTTAACTATGTTATTCTTCAAAGTCTCTCTTTTCCCTGCAGCATCATCCGAATCCTGATCGTTGCTCCTTTCTCTTTGCAGTGACCTTTACAAATGCAGTCTTGCTTGACCCGCCACATCACAGGAGGGTTGCACAAATAACTGGGTTTTTGCAGCCTGTTGTTTTGGTCTCGAAGATCCTCCTCCTTCTCCTCCTCCTCCTCTTCCCACTCTTCTCCAGGGGCTATCAGTTTAGCTCTTGGAGCCTTGTCTCCTCTTTTTCCACTGTCAAAAAATCTGTTCCCCATCAGATCGGACCAAAATGCGTGGGGTAAACTACAGTGGTCCAGCTCAAACCAGTGCTCTGGAAATGGATTCTGAATTTTATCTCTTGATGATGACATATACACATAGATGTATCTCCATGTGTATATATACACACACGTGGTGCTTCAAGTGGGACATAAATATTGGAGATCCACGTTATGATCTGACAGCTGGGCTGCTCTCTGCAGGGACACCTCCCACCAGACCAGGTTGCTCCAAGCCCCATCCAACCTGGCCTTGAACCCCTCCAGGGATGGGGCAGCCACAGCTTCTCTGGACAACCTGGGCCAGGCTCTCACCACCCTCACACCAAAGGAGATCTTCCCCACATCTCATCTCCATCTCCCCTCTTTCAGTGTCAAACCCTTCCCCCTCATCCTATGGCTCCCCTCCCTGATCCAGAGTCCCTCCCCAGCTTTCTTGGAGCCCCTTGAGGGTCTGGAAGGGGCTCTAAGGTCTCCCCGGAGCCTTCTCTTCTCCAGGCTGAACCCCCCAACTCTCTCAGCCTGTCCTCACAGCAGAGGGGCTCCATCCACGGATCATCTCCATGGCCTCCTCTGAGCCCCTCTCCAACAGATCCAGGTCCTTCTGCTGTTGGTGGCCCCCAACATCTCTTTTTTTTTAAAAAAAAAAACAAAACAAACAACACAATAGATGCCAATGAGTGAAGGTGGCGTGTGTGTTTGGGGGTGTCACCTCAGTGCCTGCCAGGACACAGCAAATGTCAGTGGAGCTTGTGGTGGCACCCTGCAGGGTGAGGGACCTGTGTCCCCCCTCAGGGTTTGTGGCCATGAGCCTCTGGGGCCCATGAGGCCTTGGCCCATGGGGCCTTCCTGGAGTCCATGGCCACCCCAGCTGGGAGGGGCTGAGGGAGTCAGGCCCAGGTGAGGCTGCTCAGGGCAATCAGGCCCCTCCCTGCCAGGAAGGCCCTCACCTGGTGCCATTTCAAGCCCCTCCTCTCAGCCTTAACGAGCCAGAGCTCCTTAATGACCCCTCAGCCGCAGTTGGGCTGGTTTGTGAGAGGAAAAGAGTGGCTGCGTCATGGCTGCTCCACAGCGCTCACAGGGGAGAGGCTGTCGACTGGGCCTTCGCATCGCCTGCCAAAACACAAGGTAAAGGGAAAAAAACCCCTGTTTTTATTTTATTTTTTACTTTTATTTTAGCTCATTGTGACAGCTGAGAAGCTGTGAGGTATCACTGTAGTGGGTTTTTTCAGTTGGAGGCAGGTGTGGGTGAGGTAGAGGTGGGCCTGCGAGTTACTTTGCTTGAAAAATCTGCTTTTTAAGCACTCAAATGTGGCCTAAATATTGTGTGGAAGGACTGTGGAGAGAAGTGAGATGGATCATCTCCATGGCCTCCTCTGTCCCCACTCCAACAGGTCCATGTCCTTCTGATGTTGGTGGCTTCAGAGTTGGATGCAGTACTATGGGGCATGCTGTAGTTGCTCTTTGACTTACGGCATTATCAAGAACCGACACAGGACCATCCTGCTTCCCTGGCTGTGTCCAACTCTCTGCTTCAGTGGTCCAGGCTGTCCCACTCCTTTGTAGCCTGTATCGCTCTTTTTCCTGGTTTTTGATCATGCTTCTTACTTACCTTTGGAATTGATGGGAAGAGTAGTAGGAAAGACTCCTCTGCAGAGCGTACATCCCCTGTGCCTCACCACCAGCCTATCTGGAGGTCACTTTTGCGCCGGGCCACAGTCACCATCTTCTGTGGGTGCTCCCAGGTATGTGGATGGGACCTGGCCCATGTGTTTGTGTGGTGTTACCTCAAACAGCAGCTTCTCCAGCTTGATGCGGTGTTTGTTTTGGTCTAGGAAGCTCTTGTTCCTCAAACTTTTTGGGTCTGTTTTCTTGGAGCTCTGTAATTCAGGCCTGTTGCAAGTGGCCAACATCTCCAAAGGCTTTTGGGAAGGGAGAAGGGAAATGAGTCAGATATTGGTTAAAAATGGGATGTTTGGGGTTTGTGCATGTGCAAGGATGTGTATTTCTTGCTGCCGGGTTTTCCATGAAAGCAATGTCTTATTTATTCTCTGATTCAATATGTGCCCTGGTGGCCAAGAAGGCCAAGGGCATCCTGGGGGGCATCAGGAAGAGTGGGACCTGCAGGTGGAGGGAGGTCATCCTGCCCCTCTGCTCTGCCCTGGGGAGGCCCCAGCTGGAGCACTGGGTCCAGTGCTGGGCTCCCCAGTTCCAGAAGGACAGGGAACTGCTGGAGAGGGGACAGCAGAGGGCTACAAAGATGCTGAGGGGCCTGGAGCATCTCTCTGCTGAGGAAAGGCTGAGGGACTTGGGTCTTTTGAGGCTGGAGAAGAGCAGACTCGGGGGGGATCTGATCAAGGCCTATAATACTTCAAGGGTGGGTGCCAAGAGGGATGGGGCTGGTCTTTCTTGGTGGTGCCCCATGACAGGACAAGAGGGAATGGGCACAAACTTGACCATAAGAAGTTCCATCTCAACATGAGGAGGAACTTCTTTCCTGTGAGGGTGGCAGAGCCCTGGCAGAGGCTGCCCAGGGAGGTGGTGGAGTCTCCTTCTCCGGAGACCTTCAAACCTCACCTGGACGGGTTCCTGTGGGACCTGCTCTGGGTGGCCCTGCTTTGGCAGGGGGCTGGACTGGATCATCTCCAGAGGTCCCTTCCAACCCTATATCACTCTGTGATTCTGTAATATCAAATATCCACGTGGTGTTTACCTGAAAACATCTGCTCTTTTGCTACCAGCTGTATCCTAGCAGAGGCTTAACCTGTACTTTGTGATTCCTCACCAGATTGTGGTTTAGTATGTGAAAAAACAGTTCTTCTGGTTTGTATTTTTTTTTCTTCTTGAAGTTTGCCAGATTAAAATCTTGAGGAACAGAAATCAGATGTAGGGAAGTCTTTTTGGAGTGTATTATCAAGTGCAGCGCTCGGCTTATGAAAACACATATGTGCTGTCTCTGCACGTTTGGAAGACGAAGCAGATTTTTGGAGACAATTTACTGAGGCAGAAGTAATTCTTTAATTAGGGGTGGCTCAGTGTGTGTGTGCTTATGTCAGGCTTTACCGGCAATAAACAGTGGAGGAAACAGCCTCCCAACAGCTAAAAGATGCCAAAAAAGGCCAAGACTTCTCTCAAGTGAAGGTTGGGTGGTGGAACCTTTTCTCTCCAGCGCTAATTAGCGATGAGTTGTAAAGCTATCACCAGTGACATCCAGTAGTCCCACACAGTCATTAGCTGGTGGGATGTTGGCTGGAAGATTTGGGCTCAACCCACCCCACTGCTGTCTTGGCCGTTGGAAAGTTTTCCAAAATATCTATTTTGAGTAGTTGAAGTGGAATAATTTGCGACCAATTGTTCAAGGATTAATTCCATAGCCTGATAGATTTGGAAACAAATGAAGGAAACACATTGTCTTTAGTTAGTATTTATTTATTTGGAAGCAAAACCTGGACATCCCTTCCTGAAATTGTTGTTTTAGTCCCACACAGTCATTAGCTGGTGGGATGTTGGCTGGAAGATTTGGGCTCAACCCACCCCACTGCTGTCTTGGCCGTTGGAAAGTTTTCCAAAATATCTATTTTGAGTAGTTGAAGTGGAATAATTTGCGACCGATTGCTCGAGGATTAATTCCGTAGCCTGATAGATTTGGAAACAAATGAAGGAAACACATTGTCTTTAGTTAGTATTTATTTATTTGGAAGCAAAACCTGGACATCCCTTCCTGAAATTGTTGTTTTGGGGAATTTTTTTTTTTATTTTTTTTTTCAGCCCTGCCTGTGCTGCGTCGTTATCGTAGGGTCACTTGGGACGTGGTGGGCTCAGGTTGAGCACGTTCTTGAGGGGGAGAGAGAAGTTGGATGTTCAGAGCCCTCCTGGACAGCAGGAAGACTTTGGTGCTTTTTCCTACAGCTTGAAAGTTTTTAGAATCTCTTTTTTTTTATTCAGAAACAACCAAATATGTATTAAAATACGTTTTTTTCAAGAATAGGAGTTGTGCCAGAATGACATCTCCTGGACCATAGCCCGGCTTTGGTACCTCCTGGGTCAGTGCACTTCAAAGGGGGAAGGTGAGGAGGGTCTTCTCCATCAAAACCTTTGCCAGGATAGAAGTGTCATTCCAAAAACGTGGCTTCTCTGATAAAACAATCTATTGCAACAAAATGCTGTCTCGTGTCCTCTGTCCTTTTGGGATAAGAGAGAACTTGTCAGGAGGTGAATTTAGTCCTTTTTCTGGGGTGAGGTTAAACTGCCACCCTCTGATTCAGCCCAGGAAGGCACGTACCTGCATAAATCACTGCAGTGTGACACACACGAGCTCATCTAATCGTGTCCTCCCCAGTGTGGACTGGAAAAAGTGGACCACAGTGGACCTTGACCACCAGTGAAGTTTGCCTCATTGCTGGCGCTAAAGATGCTTTTGAAGAAAGGTTTTGACGGCAAGAGAAGCTGGCAGGATGCTGGAAAAAAGTCTTTTTTTGGTGTTTAATACGTTGGAAGAAATAATTCACCTGTATTATCTTTGTGATGCTGCTGGGGTCGGAGAGACCAGCCTTAAACTCTTGGGAGCAGAAGGTGAGGTCTTAATGGCAACCTTTAATGGAAGATGCCAAGTCAATTCCCAGTAGGTAGGTGAGAGAACATCCGAACTTGTTTAATGTCCATTAGGACATTTTAATCTCTTAATCCTCCTCTCTTCAGTTCCCTTTTGGGCATTTCTTCATGAGGTGGGTCCCAGGGTGCACACAGAAATACCTGTTCACGTTGGAAACAACCTCCCTGCGAAGCCGGTGACGCTTAACGAGGACTTTCTCTCCATCCGTGCTTCACAAAGGGTTAAATGGCTGGTTAACATCTCTTTAATGAATAGTTAATCAGCTCTCAGACTCTTTGGAGTCTTGCAGCTGAACCAGATGCTTCTAACCATCTGTAATACCTCTCGCTGATGAATTTTACACTCATCTGCTGCGTGTTCTTCGTATTTGAGTAGGTGCCTGGAAGATGGTCTTGATGCCCCATGTTTTAGAGCGGAATTGTTGTGTCACTTCAAGAAAAGTTGGACCAAAACGCTGGGGTGCCATAGGGAAAACATACTTCTGTGTTTAAAATAAAGAATAAATCACGCTGTCACACAAATATAGACTTGAAAAAAAGCCCTAAGTGTTGAATACATACCATCTGGTGGAAAAAAACACAGCCACGCAATTAAAACTTTCAAAATCCAGCTTATTAAGCTGAGAAACTTCTTTATTTTTCCCTTTTTTTTTTTTTTTTTTTTAACACAGCAATTCAGCATTCCTTATTAAAACGGAAAACTTTTTTTTTTTTCCCTTTTTTTTTTTTTTTTTTTTTAACACAGCATAGAAGGAAGTCTTTCCAGCATGAATTACTTTTAATTTCAAGCTCATTCATAAACTGAAACTGTGAAAACTGAAGCGTTGGGTTGGAAGGGACCTTCAAGACCATCCAGTTCCAACCTCCCTGCCCTGGGCAGGGACACCTCCCACCAGCCCAGGTTGCTCCAAGCCCCCTCCAACCTGACCTTGAACCCCTCCAGGGATGGGGCAGCCACAGCTTCTCTGGCCAACCTGGGCCAGGCTCTCACCACCCTCCCAGTGAAGAATTTCTTCCAATTATCTCATCTCCATCTCACTTCTTTCAGTTTATAAACTGTTCCACCTTGTTCTATGGATCCAATCCCTGATCAAGAGTCTATCTCTCCTGGAGCCCCTTGAGGGACTGGAAGGGGCTCTAAGGTCTCCCCTTATATAGATACAAACCTATGAGACCCATGGTGAGTAGGAAAGATCTATTTTACCTGCTGGATTAGTGCTGAATTATTCTGAAGAGACCAAATTCCTGGTTTTCTTTGATATATTGGTCCATTATTTGACCCACCAGCCACGGTCATCTGCTCTGTCGCTGTAAACGGCACCAAGGGGTCATCTTCAACGCAGCTTTGGCTCCCTATATCCATATATATATATATCTCCTCCTGCTTTTTCCTCCAGATCTTTTTACCATTCCATTTTGCTCTTAAACTCCTTATCTCCACCCCAGTCCCTTCTTCTCCAGCCATACCTTCCATGGTCACCTTCACTTGGGTCCCCCAGAGCCAACAGCATTTTTCTCCAGTCCAAGTTAGCCATGAAAAATCTTCCCTTCTTTCCAAGTTCTCCTTGTTTTTTCACCAACTTACTTAATTTTCAGCTTTCAGCTGCTTTTAATATACCTACTTTATACTTTATTAAAAGAATAGTTTTATGAACCCCGTGCTCTCTCATCCCTCAGATTGCCGCGGCGTGATTCATCGAAGCTGGAAGAAATCAATTTATTTATGAAGCTCTGATGGGGAGCAGCCCTAAGATAGCTGACATAATATATATCATCCTCATGAAACCGAAGGAAACTTATAGGCTCATACAAGCCCTTTTTATACCCAATCACTTTTGGATGCTGCTTGTTACTTTAAAGCTTGATTCCAAATTAATTCTCCGAGCAGGTATTTTTTTATTCGACTATTTATTCTCAGAGGCGCCTCGTGCAGCATCTGGCTCTTCATTTCCCCTTGTGCTTGTTTCCAACGCGGCGTTATTCCCTCTAAAGGCTTTTTGGGTCTGAATGGATAGAAATATTAGAATTTTTAATCTCAGGGTTGCCTTTTAATTTGGAAAATTTGGCCCTCGGTGATGCTGGGCAAGTTGTTAGAGGGGAAGGGACGATGCTGCTGCTTCAGTTTCAGGCTCTGAACAAAAAGTGGAGGGTTTGTCATCTTGGGACCCGATCTCCAAGAGAATTAGTACTGATTTTCTGTAATCAGACTGATTTTTCTAATGAAATCTTCACTAATTCAGAAAGTACAGAAAGCTAAGAGTTCCCATAAATATGCCCGTGTTTTTCTGCTGGTGTCAACTGGAGTATAAATAAGATTAAAATGACTGGGTGGCTCCTAAAAGCTGCTGAAACCTTAAAAAAAAATCCCAATTTTAGATGTATAGAGGGGATTCTTCCATGAGATCTGCCACCAGTCAGCCCCAAGGGAGTGCTGGTTGGATATCCCAGTTAGGTATCGGTTATACTGGTCTCTAACCAATTTGAGACTCTGTGTGTATATTTGTCTGTGCACTTATATTTCCTTTCAGCACTTATATTTCCTTTCATAATTTAAATATTATATTAATATAACGATCTTGAGAAGCAAATTAAAAATATCATTCTATGTGTCTTCCTCTTGTTGCTTTTAATGGTGACTGAAGTTTACTGGGGCCAGAAAATACACTCGGGTAAGAGCCACGGTAAGGAATTTGATTGAGATTTTATCCAAAAAAATGAAAATGCGAAGAAAATATGTCAAACCCGCAAGTTCTTTTGGCTTCTCTGAATTCCAGCAGTAAAATGGTGGGGGGAAAAAGAAAGGAATAAATAATTGGAGGTTCTAGTTGTTTGATTTATCTGCTGGTTTCCAGCTTCGCTAATCAAATACCCGTGTAGGCTGACGCGCTTTGTAAGCGGCTTTTCTCAGTGTTTTTTTAATTGTTGTTTTTTAAGCAAGGGGAAAATAGTGGCTTGAGGGGCTCAAGCATCTTACCTCCCCTCCCAAATGCAAACGAGACATTAGATTATTTTGTTTAGCATCTTATTGGTTTAAGTTTTATTCCGTCGGAGCTTAAGACTTTGAGCGATCCTGTTGCCGAGCCCCTGATTTTTGGGTTTTTCTTTGTCCTTGGAGGAGCTTGGGGCTAAATATGCTCCTGTACCTGCTGGTTGAACTTCAAATCTAACTCCAGGACTTTGCTGTCTGGTTCTTTACGTGTTTTTTACTAAATACTCTGATACCCCCTTCCTTCTGCTCGCCCCGGAGATAAATTGCGCGCTCGCCGACGCCGTCGGAGATACAGTTCTTAAATCTGGGAACCAGAAGCATGAAGCAGCCCCGTGCAAACATTTTCCTAATGATTGAACAAAAGAAAATATGCTTAAATCTAAATGAGTTGAAATCACCCACAGCATTATAGGTGATAGAGTATATATATATATTTTTTTTGTGCGTCGGCTCATAAATGGTGCTGTTATACCTTGATTAGAGAGAGGAAAGTCCTCTCTCTTCTTTTCCATTCCTTTTTGCTCCTTTCCTCTCTTTCCTTCCTTTTTTAAAGCGTTATATTTTCATTATTTTTTCGTGTATGGGCATAGGGGTCCACCATGTTGAGTGCCCAAAGCAAGTGGTACCCAACCTCCCACTGAGGGGAGGGATGTTGTCGGCTCATAAATGGTGCTGTTATACCTTGATTAGGGAGAGGGAAGTTCTCTCTGTTCCTTTCCATTCCTTTTTGCTCCTTTCCTCTCTTTCTTTCCTTTTTTAAAGTGTTATATTTTCATTATTTTTTCGTTTATTGGTCCCCCATGTTGAGTGCCCAAAGCAAGTGGTACCCAACCTCCCACTGAGGGGAGGGATGTTGAGCAATAGCTAAGGAGCTGGTGGCAAGAGGATGGGGTCAAGCTTGAGCAATAGCTAAGGAGCTGGTGGCAAGAAGATGGGGTCAAGCATTTCCCAGTGGAGCCCAACGTGTTTTTTACTAAATACTCTGATACCCCCTTCCTTCTGCTCGCCCCGGAGATAAATTGCGCGCTCGCCGACGCCGTCGGAGATACAGTTCTTAAATCTGGGAACCAGAAGCATGAAGCAGCCCCGTGCAAACATTTTCCTAATGATTGAACAAAAGAAAATATGCTTAAATCTAAATGAGTTGAAATCACCCACAGCATTATAGGTGATAGAGTATATATATATATTTTTTTTGTGCGTCGGCTCATAAATGGTGCTGTTATACCTTGATTAGAGAGAGGAAAGTCCTCTCTCTTCTTTTCCATTCCTTTTTGCTCCTTTCCTCTCTTTCCTTCCTTTTTTAAAGCGTTATATTTTCATTATTTTTTCGTGTATGGGCATAGGGGTCCACCATGTTGAGTGCCCAAAGCAAGTGGTACCCAACCTCCCGCAGAGGGGAGGGATGTTGAGCAATAGCTAAGGAGCTGGTGGCAAGAGGATGGGGTCAAGCTCTTCCCAGTGGAGCCCAGTGACAGGACAAGGAGCAATGGGCACAAACTTGACCATAAGAAGTTCCATCTCAACGTGAGGAGGAACTTCTTTCCTGTGAGGGTGTCAGAGCCCTGGCAGAGGCTGCCCAGAGAGGTGGTGGAGTCTCCTTCTCTGGAGACCTTCAAACCCCACCTAGATGGGTTCCTGTGGGACCTGCTCTGGGTGGCCCTGCTTTGGCAGGGGGTTGGACTAGATGATCTCCAGAGGTCCCTTCCAACCCCTATGATTCTTGATGTGCTCCTGCCACTGCCACCCGTGTCGGTCCCTGCTGCCTTTATGGTGACCACCATATTTACCTTTATAGTTACCAACCTTTATGAGACCACAGTAGAGGTGGTCCCCAGTTAGAGGGGACCTTTGTGACCTCCACTGTTAAACTGAAACAAAATCAAATTTAAATTTAATTCCCAGTAGTCCCTTTCCTAGTCCCAACCACTTCCCCATGTAGGGTACCCACCTCCATGGTTCCTGGATCCCCCGGGGCTCTGCTGGATCTGGTTTGGGATGCTCTTCCCCACCTGTATTTTATTTAGCTGTTGAGGTTCAAAGTTCCAGTCACTTAATAGTGATGTGAGATGATTGTGCCTGGGATTTATTTCTGTGTTTAAACTGAAATTATGAGAAGGCATCTCTGAGATTTATTCATGGGGGAAGGATTTTAGGTTGTATTTTCTCCAGAAGCGCAGCCGTGATTCTTTGGGAGATCTGGAGGTACTCCCAGTTCTTGGGGAGGGCAGTTAATTAATTTAGGTACTTATCACTTCCATAACTCCTAACCATAAGTAGTCTATAACTTGAAAATCTGTTTTGAAATGAGATTCCTAGTAATATTTTAACTGCTTATTCACAGTCTAACGATGATTTTAAGGCTGCAAGAGTAGATTTTCAGCAATCTTTTTTTTAGCAAAGGTCTTTCAAGAGAGGTCACTTCATTAGGATGACTTTAGGAAGATACTGCTTTATTTTGCCTAATTCACGGGCAATAAATTATCGATTAATGAGAGTAAACAGATGATTTTGATACCGAGCAGGACGGGTGTGGATACGTGCCAGGAAAAACCTCCAAGGATCCTCGTGTCAAAACCAGCTCCCCTCCCTTGGGTACAGTAAAACTTGTGGAATTTGCTAACTGAAGTTCAGCCCGAGTTCACATCTTGATAAAAATTAGGACTTGATGCATCCTATTAAAATTATGAGGCACAGAGTAAGCACTGGGCCCTCAGCCAGGTACGGAGTCGACGTTCGTCTCTGGGACCAAATAAGGGGAAAATAGTGGCTTGAGGGGCTCAAGCATCTTACCTCCCCTCCCAAATGCAAACGAGACATTAGATTATTTTGTTTAGCATCTTATTGGTTTAAGTTTTATTCCGTCGGAGCTTAAGACTTTGAGCGATCCTGTTGCCGAGCACCTGATTTTTGGGTTTTTCTTTGTCCTTGGAGGAGCTTGGGGCTAAATATGCTCCTGTACCTGCTGGTTGAACTTCAAATCTAACTCCAGGACTTTGCTGTCTGGTTCTTTACGTGTTTTTTACTAAATACTCTGATACCCCCTTCCTTCTGCTCGCCCCGGAGATAAATTGCGCGCTCGCCGACGCCGTCGGAGATACAGTTCTTAAATCTGGGAACCAGAAGCATGAAGCAGCCCCGTGCAAACATTTTCCTAATGATTGAACAAAAGAAAATATGCTTAAATCTAAATGAGTTGAAATCACCCACAGCATTATAGGTGATAGAGTATATATATATTTTTTTTGTGCGTCGGCTCATAAATGGTGCTGTTATACCTTGATTAGGGAGAGGGAAGTTCTCTCTGTTCCTTTCCATTCCTTTTTGCTCCTTTCCTCTCTTTCTTTCCTTTTTTAAAGTGTTATATTTTCATTATTTTTTCGTTTATTGGTCCCCCATGTTGAGTGCCCAAAGCAAGTGGTACCCAACCTCCCACTGAGGGGAGGGATGTTGAGCAATAGCTAAGGAGCTGGTGGCAAGAAGATGGGGTCAAGCATTTCCCAGTGGAGCCCAGCAACAGGACAAGGAGCAATGGGCACAAACTTGACCATAAGAAGTTCCATCTCAACGTGAGGAGGAACTTCTTTCCTGTGAGGGTGGCAGAGCCCTGGCAGAGGCTGCCCAGAGAGGTGGTGGAGTCTCCTTCTCTGGAGACATTCCAACCCCACCTGGATGGGTTCCTGTGCGACCTGCTCTGGGTGGCCCTGCTTTGGCAGGGGGTTGGAGGAGATGATCTCCAGAGGTCCCTTCCAACCCCTATGATTCTTGATGTGCTCCTGCCACTGCCACCCGTGTCGGTCCCTGCTGCCTTTATGGTGACCACCATACTTACCTTTATAGTTACCAACCTTTATGAGACCACAGTAGAGGTGGTCCCCAGTTAGAGGGGACCTTTGTGACCTCCACTGTTAAACTGAAACAAATCAAATTTAAATTTAATTCCCAGTAGTCCCTTTCCTAGTCCCAACCACTTCCCCATGTAGGGTACCCACCTCCATGGTTCCTGGATCCCCCGGGGCTCTGCTGGATCTGGTTTGGGATGCTCTTCCCCACCTGTATTTTATTTAGCTGTTGAGGTTCAAAGTTCCAGTCACTTAATAGTGATGTGAGATGATTGTGCCTGGGATTTATTTCTGTGTTTAAACTGAAATTATGAGAAGGCATCTCTGAGATTTATTCATGGGGGAAGGATTTTAGGTTGTATTTTCTCCAGAAGCGCAGCCGTGATTCTTTGGGAGATCTGGAGGTACTCCCAGTTCTTGGGGAGGGCAGTTAATTAATTTAGGTACTTATCACTTCCATAACTCCTAACCATAAGTAGTCTATAACTTGAAAATCTGTTTTGAAATGAGATTCCTAGTAATATTTTAACTGCTTATTCACAGTCTAACGATGATTTTAAGGCTGCAAGAGTAGACTTTCAGCAATCTTTTTTTTAGCAAAGGTCTTTCAAGAGAGGTCACTTCATTAGGATGACTTTAGGAAGATACTGCTTTATTTTGCCTAATTCACGGGCAATAAATTATCGATTAATGAGAGTAAACAGATGATTTTGATACCGAGCAGGACGGGTGTGGATACGTGCCAGGAAAAACCTCCAAGGATCCTCGTGTCAAAACCAGCTCCCCTCCCTTGGGTACAGTAAAACTTGTGGAATTTGCTAACTGAAGTTCAGCCCGAGTTCACATCTTGATAAAAATTAGGACTTGATGCATCCTATTAAAATTATGAGGCACAGAGTAAGCACTGGGCCCTCAGCCAGGTACGGAGTCGACGTTCGTCTCTGGGACCAAATGTCTTGCCTTAGAAGATGCAATTTAACTTCTGCTTCGTGGTCGTATCTTTCCAAATTAAATTCTCCCCTTTTTCTTACGAAAAGGCTTCTGGGTGACTTGTTTCCACAGTACCCACGAGCCCCCCCAAATTATCTTTGAAGGGAGAAACGAGCTCGGTGCTTTCAGCACGCAAAGCTCAGGTGTTCTCTGTAACAGCCTGAAAATAGCCATTTAATAAATACAGGGGGAAAGGCTGTTTACAGAAAATATGAACCTCCTTTCAATGTTCCATGAAATTGCTGGGTACTGGAATGGCGAGGGTTGGTAGGATGGTGTTTTAGCATAAAATGAGTTTCCAGTGTCAAATTTAACATTAAAAACCAAAAAAAAGGAGAGAGAGAAGAAATTTAGATGCTGTTAAAAATGCTCAAGCTTTCCGACAATTTTCTTTGGGTAGTTCGAAGTGGCTCAGTCTTCATCCATGTCGTTTTACTTATTTCTCTGTTTCCAAACTACTCGTGGTGATTAATATCTCTGTTTGCAGAGTGACTTTGTTCACACGCTGCCTTTCTAATGTGACATCTGTGTTTGGTTGGGGAAGTAAATACATTTGTTGGTGTTGTCAGAGGGGGTGAAGGAGAAAACAGTAAATAATGTTCTTGAAGGAGCACATCTGTGAGATTTTTTTGGGTTGGGAGAGGAACACTACGGAGGAAAATCAGCTGGGAACCCAAAGGCTGATGCAGTTAATAGAATCACAAAATGGTTTGGGTTGGAAGGGACCGTAAAGACCATCTGGGGACGCTCCTCTCCCTGATCCAGAGTCCCTCCCCATCTCTCCTGGAGCCCCTTGAGGTACTGGAAGGGGCTCGAAGGTCCCCCTGGAGCCTTCTCTTCTCCAGGCTGAACCCCCCCAACTCTCTCAGCCTGTCCTCCCAGCAGAGGGGCTCCAGCCCTCCCATCATCTTCATGGCTCAAGATGTGGCAGTCCCAGTATCACCTCCAGCAGTGGAGCAGACCTTTTCCTTGGTGGCCCCTGAGATGCTTGTGTACCCGCAAGCTCATGATGCTGGCACCCTCTGGTATCCACAACCTGATTAAAATTTCAAGTTTTTCTTGTCCATCTGTGATGACAACAACTATTTTGACTCAAATTTTCATTCTCATGGTTCTTTCCCTGCCTTTAAATCCCTGACCATCTTGTCTTCTCATACTTGTCCATATGTTAAATATTTGAACGATTTCAGGTGCTTTAAATTGCTAACGTGGACCCTCCCTTTTTTCCTTTTTTTTTTTTCTATTTAACTTGAGTTGGCTTTTATTTTTGCCTTCAGTGCAGATTTGTTTGAAAAGCAAGTGACGGTTTGATCGCTTGGGGGATGACAAGGGGGAAGTTTCATCTTAATTAGCTTGGAAGAGTCGTTAATGTTAATGAATAAGCTGTTTGGTTTCTTATTAAAAGAAAAAAGGGAGTTAAATGTTATGTTAAGGGATGAAGAAGTGATTGTGTAAAACTAGTCTGGGATGATGTTGTCAGTGATTCTAGTGGGAGTCATGTCCCACGGGGTTTCTGGGGATGTCACCGGTGGAGAGAAGCTAATGAAGATGTGAGTTTGGTGTCTTCACCGTCAGTCCCCAATCCTTCCTGGATCACCAGTTGCTAAAATTGTCCCTGGGGCAGAATCACAGAATGCTATGGGGTTGGAAGGGACCTCTGGAGATGATCTAGGGTTGGAATGTCTCCAGAGAAGGAGACTCCACCATCTCTCTGGGCAGCCTCTGCCAGGGCTCTGCCACCCTCACACAAAAGAAGTTCCTCCTCGTGTTGAGGTGGAACTTCTTATGGTCAAGTTTGTGCCCGTTCCCTCTTGTCCTGTTCCTGGGCACCACTGAAAGAAGCCTGGCCCCATCCTCCTGACACCCACCCTTCAAGTATTTATAGACCTTGATCAGATCCCCCCTCAGCCTTCTATTCTCCAGACTCAAAAGCCCCAAGTCCCTCAGCCTTTCCTCATCAGAGAGATGCTCCAGGTCCCTCATCATCTTTGCAGCCTCTGCTGTCCCCTCTCCAGCAGTTCCCTGTCCTTCTGGAACTGGGGAGCCCAGAACTGGACCCAGTGCTCCAGCTGGGGCCTCCCCAGGGCAGAGCAGAGGGGCAGGATGACCTCCCTCCACTTGCTGGTTCCACTGTTCTTGAGGATGAGTGTGATGCCGTTGGCTTTCTTGGCCACAAGGGCCCATTGCTGGCTCACGGGCATCCTGTTGTCCACCAGGACTCCCAGGTCTTTCTCCTCAGAGCTGTTCTCCAGCAGGTCACCCCCAACCTGTCCTGGTCCATGGGGTTATTCCTCCCCAGGTGCAGCACCCTACACTTGCCTTGGTTGAGGTTCACCAGGTTCCTCTCTGCCCAACTCTCCAGCCTGTCCAGGTCTCGCACAGCCATTTACAGAAGGTAAATGCATCTTCAGCCCACGAGTGGTCAACGAGGAATAAAATCTACTTTATAATCCATGTCGAGCTTTTGTCTACTCCAACCCCTCCTGCCCAGCTTCCACTGCTGAGGGCTTCTTTTCTATTATCGGTTTACAGAAAATAAATTGTCTGCAGAAGAATAAAGCAGGCATTTACTACGTTTCTCCAGATATTCTGCCACCTTGATTTCCACCAAGTATTAATCCTCGCTGCGGTGACTTCTGTGGGACCACAGAAGGGATTAAATTGTGTTCAGTGAAAGGACATTGGGAACTATTCCCTTTGAGCAGTTGCCTCCTTGTTCTCTTATTAAAAACTCAGACTATGAACCACTTCAGGAGGAGAATAATACATTCTCTGGGTTTTTCTTTCTTCGGAACGTTGATTTAAATTAAAAGTTTTGTGAGAAGTGGAGGGAAAAAAAATCCATGTTCTGCTGGAAGTAGCTATAGGGACATAAACAGTGCTTGGGCAAAAGAAATAAAGCAAATTTCCCTGCAAAGTTTTGGTGCTGGGTGATGTACAGATGTGTTATTGATACAGATGGAGCTGTAAAAGGGGGTTTTAGTGACTTCTCTTAGAAAATATGAGAATGAGAAGCACGCTAACCAAATTACTCTGTGGTTTTTCCTGGATTTGTTTTGGAAATAATAGAGATGGTAATCTTAACGCTATGTACTCCTGCGACGACTCGGGTACGTGATTTGCTGCCTCTTAAAATATCAAAAGCCTTCAGGCAGGATTCTGTGAGTGTCCTGGTGCTGATAGGGCTGGAGCATTAAGAAGATATAAGCTGGATGGAGTTAGATGGGTTCCTCTCTAGATGCTTTGGTGAAATATTGTATAATTAAAATCAAATATTGTAGTCTTATGGAGCCACAAATATGACGTAGGGTTGACGTCCTGAGCGATCACCAGGCGTGATGAGATGCAGTTTGTTTGCAAGCTCCTTCCCCAACAGCCTGGTTGGGGATTTAGGGGCACGTCGTGCCTCTGGATGCTTTGGTTCCCCATGGAACCCCTTGTCCTAGGGGATGTTGAGAGCTGTGGAACCTTCTTGGGTGTCCAAGGTGCTCTGTGTCCACCTTCCCGGGGGGAAGAAAGTCCTGTCTTAAAAGCAGAGTAATAAATAACTCCTAGAAAAGTCATTAAAAAGGTTATCAGCTCTCCCCAAGACAAAGAAAAGTGATTAGAGCTCTAATGAGCCAAATAAGTACCAATAAGAAAATAATAATAATAATAATCTTGCAGTTAAAGAACTCAACATCGAGCGTAAATAACTAAATCCTTGCTCTAAAGGAGCACGTAATTGAATAAGTTGCGAGATAGATGAAATATATTGGGAAGAAATAAAGAGAAATTTTAGTATTTTAGGTTTTTTTTCTTGCAGGGAAGAATCAGCTGAGTCTTCTGAAGTGTGATTTGGGTGTGAAGTGTGGTGATGTGGTGGTATTTTCTGGTGAAATGCAGAAAGAGATTAGGGAATTTGAAGGTGAAGATGATGCTGGTAGATGCTGAATAGCATCTATTCCTTCTTTTACCTTTTCCTAAGGAACAGACGTTCCAGATCTGTTCTTCCCTTTATTAATGGTGACTTTTGAACAATTTGGTTGATTTAAAGCTAATTTGACAATAAGCAGCTCTGCTGTGGTAAAGGCAAGAGGGTGTATGTACCTGACTTTGAGGTTAGTGATGGGGAAGGGGTTGGGAACCCAACTCCCTGTCAAAGCACATCCCACAGGAACGTGTCCAGGTGAGGTTGGAATGTCTCCAGAGAAGGAGACTCCACCACCTCTCTGGGCAGCCTCTGCCAGGGCTCTGACACCCTCAGAGGAAAGAAGTTCCTCCTCAGGTTGAGGTGGAACTTCTTATGGTCAAGTTTGTGACCGTTCCTTCTTGTCCTGTCCCTGGGCACCACTGGAAAAAGCCTGGCCCCATCCTCCTGACACCCACCCTTGAAGTATTTATGGGCCTTGATCAGATCCCCCCTCAGTCTTCTCCAAAAGACTCAGAAGACCCAAGTCCCTCACCTTTCCTTATCAGAGAGATATTCTAGTACTCAAAAGACTCAAGTCCCTCAGCCTTTCCCCATCAGAGAAATGTTTGTGTTCCCTCATGATCTCTGTAGCCCTCTGCTGTCCCCTCTCCAGCAGTTCCCTGTCCTTCTGGAACTGGGGAGCCCAGAACTGGTCCCAGTGCTCCAGCTGGGGCCTCCCCAGGGCAGAGCAGAGGGGCAGGATGACCTCCCTCCACCTGCTGGTCCCAGTTTTCCTGATGCCCCTCAGGATGCCATTGGCCTTCTTGGCCACAAGGTCCCATTGCTGGCTCATGGGCATCCTGTTGGCCACCAGGACGCCCAGGTCCAAGGTGTTTACTCTGAGTTATGGACACCTGAAGTTCTGGAGCAAGGTTTTGCAGCTTGCTTTTTCTTTTCATTAGTTATAACTCTGTGTTTTCTGAACTAGAAACCTTTATCTGCCAAACCTTGCAATAACACGTCTATTTGATCTGGCATTAGTACAGCATCATCATAATTCTTCCCTTTCTGAACTCAAACCTGTGGCTATGTTTCATATTCATGGCAAAAGAGCATTTCCAATTTAAAAAAAAAAAAAAAGCTACTTTTGGAGGTTGGGGTATAGAATTATGTTTATCCATCGTGTTCTCCGGAGCCAGGGAGTGCTTCTTTTGCACATCTTTTTTGGGGGTTTTTAAGATGAGGATGGAGGTGAGCGAACGCAAAATGTGATTGAAACTGTCAAGGCGAATTTAATTTCCTGCAAGATGATAAAGATAAAATTAAAGGGAGAGGCATCGGGGGGTGTTGTTGCTCTGGATTCCCTTGGTCCTGAAGTTTCCCTGTGGTCGAGCGCGTCCTCTCTCGCCTCCGGCCGGGGTGGGATTCGTGCCAAGGGCAAATTGGAAGGAAACTTCCCCCTTCTCTGTGCCCATCACTCTGGCGTTCCTGGAACGGGGGGATTTCTGCCTTCTGGCAGGTGCCAACGAACAGCACGACCCGAGCAGCGTGTTTCTGGCTTTTAATTGCAATTAAATTGTTGCACAATAGGCAGCGTTGTTCGGCGGTGACTGGTACCCCCAGAGTTAAGCGTCTTGAGTAGAAAAATGTTGATTTTTTCTTTTTCGTCCTGTGGTTTTGGGGTGGAAATAGGATCCCCTGAATCTTGGGAAATGCCTTTCATCAGGAGGTGGCACAATGTTTTATCAGCGAGGTTCCTGTCCTTCATCCCAGGGGGAGAAAAGGAAACACAGAGGAGTGACTTGATCAGATCCCCCCTCAGCCTTCTCTTCTCCAGACTCAAAAGACCCAAGTCCCTCAGCCTTTCCTCAGCAGAGAGATGCTCCAGGCCCCTTACCATCTCTGTAGCCCTCTGCTGTCCCCTCTCCAGCAGTTCCCTGTCCTTCTGGAACTGGGGAGCTCACAACTGGTCCCAGTGCTCCAGCTGGGTCCACCTCAGGGCAGAGCAGAGGGGCAGGATGACCTCCCTCCACCTGCTTGTCTCACTCTTCCTGATGCCCCCCAGGATGCCATTGGCCTTCTTGGCCACAAGACCACATTGTTGGCTCATCCTGTTGTCCACCAGGACTCCTAGGTCTTTCTCCTCAGAGCTGCTCTCCAGTAGGTCATCCCCAACCTGTCCTGGTGCAGGGGGTTCTTCCTCCCCAGGTGCAGCACCCTACACTTGGTAGAACTTCACTTGGTTCCTCTCCAGCCTGTCCAGATCTTGCCTTCTGGTGTTCACCCCCAACCTGTCCTGGTGCAGGAGGTTCTTCCTCTCCAGGTGCAGCACCCTAGACTTGGTAGAACTTCACTTGGTTCTTCTCCAGCATGTCCAGATCTTGCCTTCTGGTGCGTCTGGAGTTGGTGCTTGTAGACTTGTGATGTTGAGAGGGGTTCTGGGGACACACTCCAGGTCTCTGTCTTGGAATAAATCACATGGCAGGGCTCAGTAGTGTTGGCCTTGCAGCTCCTGACCTGCCTGTGAGGTGGTGGCCAGGAGGAGCCGATGGGACCTCATCTCCATCCAGGCCTGTCCTCTGCAGAATGGCCACCGACCATGTGAGAAATCGCGTGATAGAAATCGTGTTTTTCCTTTTTCTCCCAGGGGGAAATCGCGGAGCTCGGCGAGTCAATTAACACTTTATCAATTATTGTGAGATGAGTGGATAAATAGCTTTGTGTGACTGCGCCGTGCAGGAGCTGTAAAGGTGCCTTTTAACTACTTTTATCCCGTTTTCTCTCTCTTATTTGCACTTCACATCCTTTTTGATGTCAGAAGGCTCATTTTGGAGCAGCTCCTTCCCAAATGGTGCCGTTCCCGCTTGGGGAAGGGAGGGGAAAAAACCTGCTTTTCCCATGTTTTACCATTTTCTCCTCTGAATTGACTCAAGCTGTGTTTGGGGTCACCTTCCTTTATTTTTGAGCTAAGAACCTCTAGTACCACGGCGATTCATCCTTGTCTCACCCCGTCATACGGAGCAGGGAAATATGGACACGGAGCATATAGTGTTCTCTCTACAGAATCACAGAATCTTCTAGGTTGGAAGGGACCTTCAAGATCATCTTGTCCAACCGTCAACCTAACTGACAAAAATAGACACCCACACAACAAACAAGGAGCATCATCATCACTAAACCATACCTCCCAGCACCACATCAACCCGTCTTTTGAACACCTCCAGGGATGGTGCCTCAACCACCTCCCTGGGCAGCCCATTCCAATGGCTGAGAACCCTTTCAGTGAAAAAATGTTTCCTAATATCCAGCCTGAACCTCCTCTTGTCCTGTCACCTGTGACTTGGGAGAAGAGGGGCCGTCAAGAGGGGAAATGAGGATAACGGTGCCAAAAACGTCAACGCTGGGGCAGTTGGGTTGGATGTCACCTCTGATGAAAAGCAAAGTTGAAGTGGGGGAGATGCTACGCCTCTAAAATATTCCAGTTCCTTATCAATGCTGAAGGCTACCACTGATTTAGCCAAGATTCAACCCGGATGGAGCTAGCAGGTTGTTTTATTTTAATAGATTCCGGTTTCCAGCGACGTTCTTGCCGTTATCATCCTTATCTTCTTCTTTTTCTTCTTTCAGAGAAGGGCTAAGCCCTGTCAGAACAGACCATTTTTATCAGCAGAGGTTTTGTCGGTGCTACGGGCAAGAAACCAGACCGTGATGGAAAGGAGCATCTCTTTAAAGTCAGTAGCACTTAGGTCATGGAGAATATGTCCCTAAATAAAGCGGGATTTGACTCCTTGCATACATTGGAATGGGCTGCCCGGGGAGGTGGTTGAGGCACCATCCCTGGAGGTGTTCAAAAGACAGGTTGATGTAGTGCTGGGAGGTCTGGTTTAGTGATGATGCTTCTTGTTTGTTGTGTGGGTGTCTATTTTTGTCAAAGTTAGGTTGACGGTTGGACAAGATGATCTTGAAGGTCCCTTCCAACCTAGAAGATTCTGTGATTCTGAGACCTTGAAGAGTAGCCAGTGGCTTTTCCCAGGGAGAAGATGCTCTGTGTGAGGACACATGCCAGCAGAAGATAAAGCCTGCAGGAAAGCATCGGGGACTGGATTATTCTGCAGTTTATGAATTGGTGTTAGATGGTTTCTCCTGGTATAATTTTAATACTTTATTTTTTCCTAACTCTGTTTCCAAAGATTTTATTTTTTCCCAGGCTCTTGCTAAAAAGTCTATTGCTTGTCTTCAAGGCACTGCATCTCCAGGGCTTTCACTCGCTGCTCCAACAAGAAAGGGCAACCTGGTGGTAGGAACCATTTGTCCTTCTGCCACCATCAAACAAGCCAACTTCAATCGTGCTTGAAGCAGATGGTCTTTGCACAGATAGGGGCAAGGAACTTAGAGCCCAGGAAGGGTGGGAGGAGGTGAAGAGGCTGTTTTATACCATCCCACAGCTGATAGGGAGCAGAAGATGAGCTCTCCTCTACTCCAGCTTCCTGAAGAGCTGAAGTTTGAGGTAGAAGCTACCATGGTCCAAGACCTAGTGGCTGATGTGTGGCAAATTAGGACACAGAGCTGGGCTCAGGTATGACCTGAACTGGCAGCACAGCATATGCTTGGAAAGGACCTTCAAGACCATCTAGTTCCAACCCCCTGTTCTGGTCAGGGACACCTCCCACCAGACCAGGTTGCTCCAAGCCTCCTCCAACGTGGCCTTGAACCCCTCCAGGGATGGGGCAGCCACAGCTTCTCTGGGCAACCTGGGCCAGGCTCTCACCACCCTCCCAGCAGAGAAGTTCTTCCCCAGATCTCATCTCAATCTCCCTCTTCATCAGCCTCTTCCAGGGCTCTGCCAACCTCCCAGGAAAGAAGTTCCTCCTCATGTTTAGGTGGAACTTCTTATGTTCAGGTTTGTGCTCGTTACCTCTTGTCCTGTCTGTCCATTCAGGCTTTTAGGGAAGGTCCACACAGACCTCTCACACTTACGCTGTGCCCTGCATGTTGGAGATTCCCTACGCTTGCACTCCATGAGTTAAAATAAATTGCCCCTGGTGTTCCCATCTGAAGCTTCTGAAATCTCTGATGAATCTTTCTTCTTTTTGCCCCACGGTCTGTCCTGATCCTTGAGAAGGGCTGGTCTCCAGCACAGGAGAGATGACCGTCTGCTGAAGATGAGTGGTGTTTGAGAATGGAGAGGTCTGAATCGATCTTCTTTAAATAGATATTTAACCACGTGGCGTTAAGTGCCTTGAACTCGAGGGCTGAGGCCTTGAGCTTGATTTGATCTTTTATGGATCAAAGTGGAGGAGGGAGCAGAGAAGAAGCTTTTTGCTGGGAGTTGTGCTATTAGTAGTAATTTCTACATCTTCAAAGCTTGTAGAAGGATAGTCCATGAGGTGGGTTAGGGGAGGAGAAATGGACGTACCTAATTATTGTCTTTGTCTCTGTCATTCATGGCAGCAGAGTTCTACCCCTCCTTTCTCTGAAGAGGTTGACCATCATAGAATCATTCAGGTTGGAAGAGACCCTTGGGATCATCGAGTCCAACCATCTACCCTACTCTACAAAGTCCTCCCCTACACCATACCCTTACTGGGTCTTCTGGGGTAACCAGTCGTGCTGTGCAAGCTTCTCTTGGATAATGGTTTGGGTGTGCATTGGGTGCCGATTCCATGGGGTTTTGGCTCTGGCTGCTCTTGTCCCATGGTGCCACTTGACTCGGTGGTGGCCCAGGAGGGCCACCTGCTCGTTGGAGCCAGGAGCGTCTCCACGGTGGCTTCTTCCTTCTTCCAGTGCCAGGGATGCCTCTGTCCTCCTTGAAGACTCTTCATTTATCGGGAGGTGTGGCTGGAGTTCCGCCTAATTAATTTGAAGGTCTTTTCAAGGTGGTGCCCAAGCAGCTTCAACGGGGCAAGTCACAAAACCATCACGTTCCATTTGTGGGCTGTCACATCAGGAGGTCACCGGTCCGTTCAGGGCATCTTCATGCTGCTTTATGAAAGCAAAGTCACCAGTCCAAGAGGGCTTTAAATAGAAGGGACTAAACGATGGTAGCACCAGTGAACTCCCAGAGAGAGCCTCCTTCTTTTTTTTATTGTTTTAATTAGCGATTTTGAAATACGGTCCTTTTTTTAAAATTCTTCAGCGCCATAAAAACAAAAAGGGCCTGTTTTCTTCTTGCTTTTTTTCCTGTTTGAGGAGCAGATTTGATGCTTTCCTTGGCCACTGGCGGGGAGCCTGTTCTCCTGGCTGGCTGCAGGCCACCAGCGCTGGCACCAGCGGCCGACAGAGAGATGAAGAGATTTACACCCTCTGATTTGCGTATTAACGGGGGCAAAGCAGTGGGTGGGCTTGTCGGTGGATGATAAAAGCTTAGGGTAGTATTTCTTCTCCTGACGTAGGTGGATCGTGAGTGACATGGAGTTACTCTCCTAAAAATTCAGTATTTCATGTAGGTTTCTTAATAAATATTAGCAGTCTTGGTGCTTGCAACATCTCCTGTGCTTTCAGGCTCGATAGAAGGAAGGAATTCTACACTGTGAGGGTGGTGAGACACCTCTGAGGTTGCCCAGAGAGGTGGGAGATGCCCCATTCCTAGAAAAATTCAAGGTCAGGATGGACAGGACTTTGAGGAGCCTGGTCTGGTGGGAGGTGTCCTTGCCCAGGGCAGGGGGTTGGAACTAGGTGGTCACAGAATGATAATGGGGTTGGAAGGGACCTCTGGAGAACATCTACTCCAACCCCTTGACAAAGCAGGGCCACCCAGAGCAGGTCCCACAGGAACGTGTCCAGGTGGGGTTGGAATGTCTCCAGAGGAGACTCCACCACCTCTCTGGGCAGCCTCTTCCAGGGCTCTGCCACCCTCACAGGAGAGAAGTTCCTCCTTGTGTTGAGGTGGAACTTCTTATATTGAGGTTTTTGCCCATTTCCTCTTGTCCTGTCCCTGGGCACCTCTTGTCCTATCCCTGGTCTTTAAGGTCCCTTCCAACCCAAACTATTCTGTGATCCTATGATTTTTTCCCCCTTCTTAGGGAGACACCCTTAAGCTGTATGTTTTAAAAATAGTGATAGGGGAACTAGATGGACCCCGTTGCCTCACCAGCCATAGGGAGCTATAGGTGTGGAGCTCTGGAGATTCATGTTCTCCCTGTGGCTATAAGAAGGTCATAGTTTCAAGTCGTCGCCTTGAAGAATGACAGGTTTGGTTCTCATCAACTCTGAAACGCCAACGAACATGTCGAACGAAGAGATAAGCAATCTGGAGGGTTGTACTTGAATGATTTGCTCAAAATTGAAATTTTTTGTTGTTCTCCACGTATCCTGCATGTGTGGGACGTTCAGGCATTACATCTTTCTGCTCGTGCTTGAAATCAGGGCGAAAGATCTGCGGAGACTAAGTAGAAGTGACCACGGAGGCATTGAATCCTTGATGAAAATCCCCCTCCAGCATAAATATGTGGATGGAAAAAATAGATTGTTTCCATGAGTTACGCCGAGCGAAGCCAACAAGCGCGCCGTGGAAAAGGTGACAAGTAAATTAGGTTTTAAAATTCTTGCCTTTTTGATAATCTGAACTGACACGGGTAACACAGGTTAGGGAAAAGTCTTATTTTTTTTTTTTTCAGAATAATAAGTTCATTTATTTCCTGTGATAGGTAGGAGGCATCATCTTCCTTCAGCGAGCCCTTGGTGGTTGGAATTAGATTGCTGCCAAGAATTGGTGCTGTGATAGTAGTAATGGACTGTACCTGCTGGGAGAGAAAATTGCTGGGCTGGAGGAGACCCCGGTGTGTCCCTCTACTTGAAAATGGGGAATTTTGTTCCTACATGGTTATGGTTTCTGTCTCCTCCTCGGTGAGTTCAACAGCACTTCTGTGAAGGTGTCCATGTGAGGGTAGGGCTGATTGAGGAGGAGTTTCTTCTGAGAGCAATGTGCCCTTGTGGCCAAGAAGGCCAATGGCATCCTGGGGGGGCATCAGGAAGAGTGGAACCAGGGTGACCTGCTGGAGAGCAGCTCTGAGGAGAAAGACCTGGGAGTCCGGATGGACAACAGGATGCCCATGAGCCAGCAATGGGCCCTTGTGGCCAAGAAGGCCAGTGGTCTCATGTGGGACAATAAGAGAGCATGGACAGCAGGTGGAGAGAGGTCATCCTGCCCCTCTGCTCTGCCCTGGGGAGGCCCCAGCTGGAGCACTGGGTCCAGTTCTGGGCTCCCCAGTTCCAGAAGGAGAGGGAAGTGCTGGAGAGGGGACAGCAGAGGGCTACAAAGATGCTGAGGGGCCTGGACCATCTTTCTTAGGAGGAAAGGCTGAGGGACTTGGGTCTTTTGAGTCTGGAGAAGAGAAGGCTGAGGGGGGATCTGATCAAGGTCCATAAATACTTGAAGGGTGGGTGTCAGGAGGATGGGGCTGGTCTTTTCTGGTGGTGCCCAGTGACAGGACAAGAGGGAACAGGCAGAAACTTGACCATAAGATGTTCCATCTCAACATGAGGAGGAACTTCTTCACTTTGAGGGTGGCAGATCCCTGGCAGAGGCTGCCCAGAGAGGTGGTGGAGTCTCCTTCTCTGGAGACATTCCAACCCCACCTGGACACATTCCTGTGGGACCTGCTGTGGGCGCACCTGCTTTGGCAGGGGGTCGGAGGAGATGATCTCCAGAGGTCCCTTCCAACCCCATATCTGTGACCCTTCCTCTCCGTGTGCTTTAAGAGAAGACATGGTGGCTTTCCTGATTTAACAGTTAACTCTTGGGATTAAAACCTCCTCAAAAGGTGAGGATGCTCAAGGATCTGGGACACTTCCATGGCGAAATAGCATCAGGGTTGCAACTCACCATTAAGTGTTTGAGCCTAAACTCTCCCCTGAATCCTCTTTTTTATATCTATTTATACAGATATTGTTGCTTTTACAGTCGACTATAAAATCTGTGCCTTGTTTCTTTGACTTTGGCATAAGCTGACCCAGTAGAGAGACTCCCTCCGGAGCTGTGCTATTATTTGAGGTCAACTAAATTATCCTCCTCCCAGAAAGAGAGAGAGAAGTGCAGGGATTTGCCCCTTTTCCACCTTCCTGCTGGAGCTGGGAAGGGCTGGGCTGAGACTTCCCAGCAAGGAAGATGCATTTTTCCAGGGTGATAATGGAAAGTTAACTACCGGTGGCAGAAATAATTGTGTCTCCATTAAACGTGCAGGCTTAAAAAGCTTCCATGGTTTGGATCTCCTGAAAGGAAGCCAGACCCTTTGTTTGGAGGGATTTTGGGATGAATCTGGCTGAAAACATCTAAGCCTCTTCCATTCTCCTGGGATGAGTTGCTCCTTCATCCAAAAGTGATGCGACACCGGCGAAGAGGGCAGCAGAAAAGCTTGAGAAGTGGATATTACTATTATTTTTTAACGCTCATTCAATTAATATGAAACACAATGGGGGCTGTTTAAGCTCTGCCCTTGTATTTTTGTTTTTAGGATACCTGGTGGGGGTGGTCCTTAAGTTTTCTTCACTGGAGGTAGCTTTGCAACCCCTTTTTGGTGGAGCCCACAGGCTGGAATTGTTCTTTAAGCTCATTCCCTAACGAGGGTATTTTTTCCTTGCCGCTGAAAAACTGCAAACTCAGCAAAAACTTAACTTTCCCTTTCCCCTTGGCTACTCCCTGAGCTGTGTTTCTCTTTGGGGGGTCAGACTGATGTGGGGTTGGAAGGGACCATCTGGAGATGATCGTCGTTGAAAGGCGTTGATGCCTTTCACTATTTAGACCTGTATTTTAGAGCCTCAGTTCCCCATCTGGGAAATGGAAATGATATTATCTCTTGTTTACATAAGAATATAAATTAAAGGCGGTGAAGCACTCGGGTTTTTATCTAGACACACACTCCTACAGTAATTAATTGAAATAATTGTGTACATAACTCTCTAACTAGCCGTACTTTGGTTAATCTGGAGCTATTTGGACTCTCCTGCCACCATGGTCCGTTAAGTAATGACTTGGATCTCAGTAGACAATTGGAATGCCAAGCCCACGCCGATCCTTATCTCCTGCAGCTGGGGTTGGAGAGCAGAGTCATCCTTGTTGAAGCCTGACTTCTTAAATCAAACTTCTAGACCTTAAAACCCATGTTTGTTCTCCCTTGGGCTGATGGTGCTGGATGTTGGGCGGCAGAGACACCTCCATTTTGGTATCTCCACAGGGTTTCCATGGTGGGTGACTGTTGGGCTTCTACAGAACTAACACCTGAGACCCGAGAAAAGAGAATATGGCAAATTCGAGTTGTAGAAGTTTATTTCCAAGGATGGATAATTTCCAAGGATTTCCAGTTATTTTTTAATGTCTTATTTTTTGACGGAGAAGTTTAGGATGTGGTTGATTGCATGATGGCAGCCTTCCAGTATCCTACAAGGAAGCTGGAGAGGGACTTTTTACAAAGGCATGTGGTGACAGGATGAGAGGGAATGGCTTCAAACTGGGAGAGGGGAGAGTTAGAGAAGATCTCAAGAAGAACTTGTTTGGTGTGAGGGTGGTGAGAGCCTGGCCCAGGTTGGCCAGAGAAGCTGTGGCTGCCCCATCCCTGGAGGGGTTCAAGGCCAGGTTGGAGGGGGCTTGGAGCAACCTGGGCTGGTGGGAGGTGTCCCTGATCATGGCAGGGGGTTGGAACTGGATGATCTTTAAGATCCTTCCAACTCAACCCATTTTATGATTCTTTGATATCTAAGTGACCTGGGAAACTCTGGGTGAAGTTTGATGGGATGTAAATATTTCCTTCCAACTCAACCCATTCTATGATTCTTTGATATATATGACCTGGGATACTCTAGGTGAAGTTTGATGGGATGTAAATACACTCTGTGTAGTCAGAATATTGTGTGTGGTTTGTATTTAAAAAATAATTTAAGAAAAGGAGAGATCCTGCCTTGTTTGTAGCACTCATGAGCTCTTAATTGATTAATCCCATCTGAGGTGTGGTTTGTATTTAAAAAATAATTTAAGATAAAGAGAGATCGAGCTCTTAATTGATTAATCCCATCTGAATATCAATCCAATTTAACATGTAATCACCTAATGTTGGTAATCCCCATGGGTTCCCCACCAGGTGAAGGCAAGAGGGGATTCCTCTCTACTGGTCTGGAGGGAAGCCCCACTCCTGTATTTCCAGTATCAGACAGAAGTTTGAGGAGCAGTTGAATTTTTCCCCTGTTAGAAATAGCTAATAGTAAATAGACCTATAATTATTTAACGTGTCATCTTCTGGCCTCATCTGCTCTTGAAACACCAGGTTTCCATCCTTGGCTTCTTGGACGAGGAGGCACCTTCCTCTCCTTCACTTGGCACCGAGGTGCCCTCCGTGGCAATTCCATCTCTATAAACCTTAATTGCCCACATTTCATATATTAAAAAAAAAAATGCAAAGGCATAAAATCTCATATTAATATTCATTTTATTGGAATATTAAAATCCTTCTGGTTGGGCTGGCACTGGTACCTTATACTACCAATACTTTTTAAAATATTGCTAAATCCACATTGGTAACTTGTTTTATTCCCCAATTAGTTCCTTCTAAATCAAAAATCTGAGCACCCAGCTCCTGGAAGCTGTATTTTTTCCTCTCCCTTAAGATGGGGTTTGCAACAAGAAGGGGAAGAGGTTTTTTAGCTCCTGTTTTTTTGGGAAGGAACCCGAGCTTCACGTCTCTTCTTGGATGATTTGGTGGAACCTGTCGGTCTCATTCCGATGCTCCTGCTGAATATAGAGAGTAACTAAAGTATAGCACTTTTTTGGAAACCAGCCCGTGGACAAGAGAATTAGACAGCAGTTTCTAAAATATTTACATTTCCAAATTCACTCACCCGTGCCCGCTCCCTTTCCTATTTTCCCAAGGAAGCAGAAGGAAATCACTCTTTTTCATTACCTTGCTTTCTTGCCCTTCAGCTATTATGTGAATTGAATGTGGGGGAAAAAAAAAATAAAAAACTAAGAAAAAGGTCTTGTCTTGGTGTTAAGTAACCTTGCAGCCTTTAATTTGAAACAAACAAAGCATTTAAAGCTTTTCTTCTCCGGGGGATTGTACTGAGCGCTGCTAAATTGCTGAATATTTAATAGCTAAACGTGTTGCAGACCCTGAGGTCTGTCCCCCAAATGATAAGCTCTTTTTTTTTTGATTAAGTGAACTTTAATTGCTTAATAATTGGGTCTTCTGGAAGGAGAGATGGGCATCCTGATAGGCTACGTGGTAAATCGGTGTCGGGGACGGCTTCCAATTAAGTTTCCTAACGAGGTTTTTGGGTTTAATGCAGGGGAGGGGGTGTCTTGCACCCCCTTTTTAGCCATCGCCGTGGATCTGCAATGTTTAATTCCAGAGTCTCCTCTTGGAAAGTCACTTTCTCAGAATGTATTTGGTGGTCTGTTCCCTCAAGCTGGGTCCTGACAACCCAAACATCTGCGTGTAGCTTCCAAAAAACATATTTAAAATACATGGGCGTAAGCCAAGAGACCCATAAAGCCCCAGTGGTATTTTTAAAATCTCAAATATATTATGGTCTTGAGGACAAATGGATGAGTTTTGAAGGTAACCATGGGAAAAGGTGGGTAGTGTCTTTTCCTTGGGAGCACAACAAAAGGGTTTTTGGAACATCCCGATCTGTTATGTATAGATTTTATGACCTTTTTTTTTAAGCTTTCAAAGAAAAAGGGTTGGGAGATCCACAGGAAGAGAGATGGGGCAGGGGGATGTCGAGAGAAATAAGAAGTCGTGCCGTGAATCTACATTAGGATTAGGTCACAGAATCACAGGATGATATGGAAGGAACCTCTGGAGAACATCTAGTCCAACCCCCCTGCCAAAGCAGGGCCACCCAGAGCAGGTCCCGCAGGAACGTGTCCAGGTGGGGTTGGAATTTCTCCAGAGAAGGAGACTCCACCACCTCTCTGGGCAGCCTCTGCCAGGGCTCTGCCACCCTCCAAGTCAAGAAGTTCCTCCTCCTGTTGAGATGGAACTTCTTTTATTCAAGTTTGTGCCCATTTCCTCTTGTCCTGTCCCTGGGCACCACCAAGAAAGACCAGCCCCATCCTCCTGACACCCACCCTTCAAGTCTTTATTGATGTTGATCAGATCCCCCCTCAGTCTTCTCTTCTCCAGACTTAAAGACCCAAGAAGTCCCTCAGCCTTTCTTCATCAGAGAGATGCTCCAGGCCCCTCCTCATCTTTGTAGCCCTCTGCTGTCCCCTCTCCAGCAGTTCCCTGTCCTTCTGGAACTGGGGAGCCCAGAACTGGTCCCAGAGCTCCAGCTGGGTACTGTGCTCATGGTCAGTCTGCACTAGAACTAATACTTATCACTATTTTCCTTGCCTAAGGAGGAAGCTGTTGGGATTATTACATGGATTTTCGAGGAAGAAAAGCAAAGTCCCTTTATGGCAATTTGTTTTAGTCCTGGATTTTACAGTAAAATGTCAGATTTAGCTCTTTTTCCTCCTGGAAAAGTCTGTAGTTTTCAACAGCTTTCCATCACGGTTCGCACTGCGTTTATCTTCAATTAAATATATATATTTCTTTTTTTTTTTAATTGAAGTGTTGAAGGCTTCTCTTTTCTAGCCTGCACCAGCTTTGCTGGGGGTGAAAAAGCTGTTCCTTGGGCGTCTGTGCCAGTAGCTTGGCTGGAAAGTAGCATCCTCCCTGGGTGGAGGGTGTTGGGAAGGACCACCTTTTCTTCACTCCAGGGATGATGGATGAAGACAATAATTAGGAAACACCCCATCCCACACAACATCGGCTCTTTTCACGGGTGGAAATGCCTTTAGGAAGCCTTTGCTGGGCTGGTTTGTCTTGCTAAAGAGTTTCCCTGCTTCAACTCGTGGGTTGGGAGAGACCTCATCCTTGGAGATGCTCCAGGAGACGGGAGCAAGGTGTTGGAGGAGAAGAGAGACAAGAGATTGGGGGGCCAAAATCACACCAGAAAATAGGTGCTTGATCCAGGGAATGAATGTGGGGCTCCCACTCAAGTGTCTTGTCCAATACACGAGCATTCCCCAATACTCTGAATATTTGGGTGGCATTTTAGTGTCTGGAAAGTTGAGGGCTTTATTCTTGGCTTCCTCAGCTCATTAATAGCCCCTACTGAGAGGTCCTTCTTGAAAGCCTGGCTGATGTAATGTAGAAGGTGCTTGGTTCCTACATAATTTTGGTGGCTTTCAGTGTCTTCTTGTAAGTTTTTCACTCTGTCACCACTTGGTGAATGTTTGCACACCCTTCTGAGTGATGGTATTTACTGGTAAGGTGAACGTAGGGGCCGGTGGGGTTGTTTCTAGGGGACTGGCCAGGACTAGAGCCAGAGAAGGTCCCCAAAATACGTCTGTACCATCTCAAGGAGTTGCTTCAGCCTGTCTTCTTGATTTGTCCTTCTCATGCTTGCCTGGAAATAGGGCTGATTTTTTTCCTTTCCTCTTCTTTGATAAAGTCTGCAATCTGGACATCATCTTTCACTTGTACTTTGAATTTTGCAGACCATGTCCTGTCCTGACCAGGTGTTTCTCCTGTCTCTCAGGAAGGACGTGGTCCTTGTGTTTCGATTTATTAATTTATTTACTTATTTCCTCAGGATTGTTAACAAATTCCAAATCAGCATGGAAACAGTGTCCAAATTCAATTTTCAGCAACTCTATAATTGTTTTTTTTATTATTTGCTTGTTTTTGCAGGTCCACTGAGGTTTCTTTCCCAGACAGACTCTGTCACGGCCTTTGCCGGAGACACGATCCTGCTCAAGTGTGAAGTTGTTGGGGAGCCCATGCCCGTGGTCCACTGGCAACGAAACCAGGAGGACTTGTCCCCCAGCCCCGGTGACCCGCGGGTGGCCGTCCTGCCCTCCGGAGCTCTACAGATCAGCAGGGTTCAACACGGGGACAGCGGGATCTACAGGTGCCTGGCGAAAAATCCAGCCAGTTCGAGAACTGGGAACGATGCCGAAGTCAGAGTGTTGGCAGGTAAGATCTCTAGATCCTTCTACACCACCTTTCTGTCACGTCTGGTCACGTCCTTTGGTCCTCTGAAGAGCAGTCACTCCTCCTGGGGCAGCTAGGTTGATCTATCCCACTTCCTTTCCTGTTATTTCTACAAGCTTCCAAGTTCTTCTTCACGTGGAAGAACCTGGAGACCTTTAGAAGAAGTTGGATGGAAAGGTGAGGAGTTGACACCGTAGGAAGTTATTCATGCTGCCTAACTTCAAGTCCCAAATTTAGATCTGTAGGTAGGAAGCTGGTGTCTTCTACACAGTCAACGGGGAGTAGTCACTCCTCCTGGGGCAGCTAGGTTGATCTATCCCACTTCCTTTCCTGTTATTTCTACAAGCTTCCAAGTTCTTCTTCACGTGGAAGAACCTGGAGACCTTTAGAAGAAGTTGGATGCAAAGGTTGACACCGTAGGAAGTTATTCACGCTGCCTAACTTCAAGTCCCAAATTTAGATCTTTAGGAAGCTGGTCTCTTCTACACAGTCAACTGAGAGAGAGAAGTACTTCCCATCTTGGAGCACCTCTGGAAGAGCTCCTCTCGCTCCCTTGATTGGAAAAGCGATCTGGTGGGACTAGCTGCTGAATGTGACCTACTCAAAGTTAGGTTGCTTGGATACTTCCATGCCTGGTGTCATCTGCCCAGAGCTCAGTTTGGGATCTGACACAGTTCAGCTGTGACAGGGAATGTTCCTAAATTCAGTGCCAAGTGAGCATCTTGCTCTTCCTCCTCATCCACTCATCGGTTAAATTGATGGTTTCCTACTTCAGTTACGGTACCAGAAGAATGGTTTGAAAAAGGTGTTGCTGAAAATTCTCCTTCCCTTCTAGTTCTACACGCTGACATTTAACCACTCATTAAATGGGACCGAGATATTGTCGTCTTAGAAAATTTTTAGATGTGGATTTTCTAGACAAATGTTGTTTTTGCGTGATTTCTCCCCGAGAGGTGACTGAGCAGGACTCTCAGACTTCTGAGATGGTCTAAATGCTACAGAAATGAGGAAATCTGGGATCAGTCCTGGGGAAGTGTCCGTGTTCCAACTTGATGAGTTCATCCTCACTTCTAGGAGTGCTTTATCATAGCTCTGGGTTTTATTGCAGTGGAATTTGGGGGATTACAGTTCCTTCTACGTTTGTGATTTGATGCCAGAAGAGACAAACTAAACCCCCACAACCTCTAAAGCCAGGATTATGAACCGAAGCCGTGTCCTCGCTACCTGTAGGAGTAGGTATTGATCCTTTATGGAGCTGCAAAGCAAAATAACAGCCAAAAAACCCATCAACAGAGGAAGACCACATCACCTATGGGTTTTTCCCTACCTTTTTGGGGACTGGAGTTTGTGCCCCACCTCTGTAGCATGGACCTGTTCCCCGGGTGTTGGTTTATCTAATGGGTTGCCCAAGGTTGGTTGCTCCTGGGGGCTTCCAGGATCATCGTGATCCTTAGAGCCCTGTGCTGTCCTTAGGCATTGTGTGGTGCTACGATATTGCATTTATAGAATCATAGAATTGTTTGGGTTGGAAGGGACCTTCAAGACCATCTCCTTCCAACCCCCTGCCCTGGGCAGGGACACCTCCCACCACACCAGGTTGCTCCAAGCCCCCTCCAACCTGGCCTTGAACCCCTCCAGGGATGGGGCAGCCACAGCTTCTCTGGGCAACCTGGGCCAGGGTCTCTTATTAATGACAATGAGAGCCATGGGGGGGAAAAATCACATATTTTTTTAGATGTCTTGATTAAAATCAAGAAAATCCCAAAAGTTTGTATTTTAGGCAGAGCTGGGAGATTTCTCTCAGCTCCTCAGAGCGTTGTTAATTTGCCATTTGTCTACATTTCTGATGGTTTGAGGCCGGATTGATGTTTTTTTCCTTTTTCCCAAGTTTTGGTCGTTAACATCCTGGCTAAATGGCCTCTCTCGGGCTGTCTCTAGGAGAGAGGGGAATGAATTTCTCTTTTCCCTACCACGTTCCAATTTTTCTACCAGGGAAAACACTGGAGCAAATAATGAGGAAAATAGATAACAAGGAACGAGCGGAGTCCGTCCGACTTTGGCTTAGGGCAAGGCAGCACAAGGTCTCATTTCTGAATAATGCGAGCAGACAGCAGCTCTTATAAGAACTGAGTGGTGCTCCTGAAACAGAAATTCAGATCTTATTGAGCCTCTTGGGAGGTTTTGTTCTCCTGTGCACGCTTTGATGGTTTGGAGCTATCTGATACTCGCCTGCTAATTCTGCCTCTCCTGTTTTCAGCTCGTTGGTAGAAATGTGTTTTCAGTTGCTGCTCTCCTCTTCCGTAATTAGTGAAGGCAGAAAACTCTCGTTGGCCTTTTTCCCCTGGTTAGGGAGGAGAAAAAAAAAAAAAACCCAAGAAAAAGTCTTAAATCCTATTCAAAGGAATAAGCAACAAAATAAAAGAATAAAAAAAAAGCGCAGGTAGTATGTCATAATTCTCGATTTTTCAAGTGCTGCTGTTTTTACAGTGATTTGTTTGAACACGCAGCTTATCTGGGAGGATTTGTGGCCAAACTGACCACCATCCCCAGCAAATAATGTCTGATCTTCTCTACGGCTTCCAAAGAGAAAGCAAGAACGAGGGATAAACATCTTTTGTCATTTAGGTTTGTTTAGTCCAAGCGCCTGCGGCTTAAATATTTGATTTGACGTTACGGCGGGTCTGGAGATATCTGTATCTCCTCCTGATAGGCATAAAAATTCAGCATCCAACAGGAAAAATAAAGGTTAGAAAAAGAAAGTATTTGGATGAAGGAATTGCTGGTTTCCTGGATAAAAAAATGTAGAATTCACCCTTTCAGACCCAAGGCTGTAGATGAACTTGCCGTGGAAATGAAGGAATAGTTGAGCCTTCAACCCCAACAACCAAAGAGTTGGTTTGTAGGTGCTTAATGTGTCTAAAAGGTGGGCATGAAGTTTTAGCTTTTGAATAAGTAGAAGATGCTCCACCAGTTTCCTGTCCTTCTGGAACTGGGGAGCCCAGAACTGGTCCCAGTCCTCCAGCTGGGGCTTCCCCAGGGCAGAGCAGAGGGGCAGGATGACCTCCCTCCACCTCACACTCTTCCTGATGCCCCCCAAGATGCCATCATGCTCTGTTACTTAGCAATAGTGTAATTACTCTGATTAATTATTATTATTTTATTTAATTATGGGTGATATTTGGATGGATTGGGGGGAAAAAAGATATTTTCTTGTTTGGTAAATAGAATTTGTGAAGGTGTTATTTATTAAAGTCAAATTTGAAGACAAGGCCCAGCAGCATGAGGGCGTGTAGACGTGCCATCATCTGCCCATGAGTATCCTCAGAAGGTAAATTCCTCATTACACAAGGGGTTTATCCCAACCAACTACCGTTGCTGAGGTCACTTGATAAGCCAGCTCTAGTCTGACCTTTTTTAACAAAAAAAAAATGTTAAATTTAAAATGCTTATTAGTAATCCTGCGGAATGAGCCGTGTGTTGCCTCTCTCCCCTCGATAAATCTGATTAGTGCTGAAGTAATCTCTTGCATAATAATAGAAATGTCAGTTTTCCTACGTTAGAGCAGCTTCTCTGGTTGGGAATCAAGATGGATGATGGATGGACGGACATACAGTGTGTCCTCCTAGCATGAGGCTGGTCTCAAAATCAATGCAATCACTAGAGAAATTAATTAATATCTACTGAAGAAGAGCTGTGTGCTCTGCACGCCCTGGCTGGTGGCCACGTTAGGGTTTGCCTTTATTAAATATGCAGAAGACTTTCGGGGATTGGTTTTAGTACTTGGATTTGGAGCGTAGATTGAGTTGAGAACAAGGACCTTAAGAACATGATGAGGGTGGTGAGAGCCTGGCCCAGGTTGCCCAGAGAAGCTGTGGCTGCCCCATCCCTGGAGGGGTTCAAGGCCAGGTTGGAGGGGGCTTGGAGCAACCTGGTCTGGTGGGAGGTGTCCCAGGATGGAACTGGATGGTCTTTGAAGTCCCTTCCAACCCATTTGCAAATTTGGGGTTGGAGAGAAGAACAGGGTGTAGTTCACATGAAGTTTATCACCAATTCTACTCTCAAAATGCAGTTGATGCAGAATTTCAAACCAAAAGGGACTTTGTGGTGTTGGAACAAGCTTTGCGTTCCCGCTTTGAGATGTTTTATGCTAAATAGTGGAAATAGAGCTTTAATATGGAGTATTGTATCATCATCATCATCAATTACCAGTGAACCAAGAACTATTATAGATCCTAAACATCAGAGATGATGCACGCAACTGGAGGTTGCATCCAGGTTTGGTATTTTATAAACTTGTAGTTTTTGCTTTGGTTTTTTTGGGGGGACTCTTGTTCATTTGTTCAGTTGATTTGATTTTCTTTAATTCCATGAAAGACGTCGCTTTCCTCTCCTGCCTTCAACCCACTTTGTGAGGAAAAAAGCCAACCCCAACTGTCTCCTCACTACTATGGTTCATGAAGTTGTCTCTTAAAGCAGAAGACAATTCCCTTGCGTGGGACTCAAGGCAGCAGCGAGAGAATTTAAGGGAAATTAATCAAATGGAATTGCAAATACATTTTATATATACAGAAAATAATATAACACTAAAAGAAAAGGGAATACGTAATTGAAACCCCCCCCTCCCCAGCAGTTTGATTAGAAAGAAATGAGAAAGAAGATGTAAAAATTGGAGCAAGGGATCCGATAATAGTCATTATGAATTAAAAACCAGGAATCAGAGACATGGAAGATGTCAAGAATTTGTAAAGTTCAGGGTACAGTTTTTTTCAGAAATAATATTTATTATGAACGGGTGAAAGTGGTAGAACTTGTTTCAGTAATTACAAGGCAGAAGAGTTAAAAATAAGCCCAACTAATGTTTGAAGATCTACGTGCTTGTATGTATAATGTGGTATTTTTATATATATATAAAAAAAAAAATAAACAATTTAGTACAATCTTGACAGGAGTGGCTTAAAAAGCTTGTCCAAACCCAGATGTTTTCAGGTCATTATATCCAAATAAAAACGGAGCTGAGAAATTCTCAGGACCATTAACTCCTGCCTATAAATTTTGAATACTGAAGCTTCCAGCGGTGTGGAACGAACCACCCAACCCTTGAGGGTCTTCAAGACACAGAAGGCGTCTTCAAGACACAGAAGGCATCTTCAAGACACCAAAGAATAGGATGGGACCATACAATTAAACCAATTAATACCCGTGTATGAAAACAGAGGATGCCAACATAATTTTGACGATGATTGGTATCGTTATAGTAGATTTTGGGGAGGATTTCTTGCCTTGCTGCTTTCTCTCAATTTTCAGGGGAGGGGATAATGTAGCTGTGGAGCAATTCCTCGTTCTATTTCAATTTTGCCTCTGAAACTTTAATGCTTAGAGAAAAAGCATCCTCGTTTTTGCCTTGTAAATCCAAACCAGCAGTGTCCCTCCTCTCCCCCCGCAGTAATAAATCTTATCTCAAAGAACAAGGTAAAGGGTTGTAAATATTTTTGTCTTCATTATGGATGAGGAAACGGAGCATCTCGCAAGAAATCATCGTTAAAGCTGGAAGGAGGACCCCTGATGTATAGTCTCACGTTCCAGCAGCGACTTGGCACAGTTTTCCTTGCACTTTCCTTAATGTCTTTTGAAGTTAGTACAGGAAGAAGAATGATCCTCACGTCCCCGACGTGTATCGGTGCCGACGTTCCGATCGTTGCGTGTCCTTATTATTTAGATGCTCCTGGTCCCGTCGTGGCCCAGAGCTCTGGGCTCCAGGTTTTGGGGAGGAGGAGGAGGATGGAAGGGCTGAAGCAGAAAAATGCTAGGACAAAAAAAAAAAAAAGCAAAATCCCAAAGTTGTAACTACAACCAGGTTATATATTTTAATGAATTCTGTATTTTGAGAGATGGGTATCGTTTTAATGACGGACTTAACGCCGTCACGCACAACCCTGGCTTTCTCGTTGGGATTAAGCCAAGTTTTTCTCCTCGAGAGCCCAAGAGCTGGGTCTGTAGGGCTGAATCCCAGCAAACTTCATTTTTTTGGGAAGATGGAAATGAATGGCATCATCTTGAGTTCCGCTTGGTGGGAGAATAAACGCATCCCCAGCTCTTATCGATGCCCATCGACCCAAATCTGAGGGCTTGTTGCCAAAACGATCGGGGATTGATTATAAAATTTGCTGGTAAAATGTGCCAGAAGCTCTGCCTTGAACATAAGAATGAGAAAAACCTAATTTGGGACCTTTCCCTGCTGCAGAATAGATAGATGTCCTTAGTTAAATCACAAAATATCTCAATTACTCCTTGAGTATCTCTAAAAAGGAGATGAAAAGACTCATCCTAATAAGGCTTTGTGAAAGTATGTATTTTTTTGCAAATAGTAAAGAATTCTCAGATATCAGCGTAATGGGGAGCATCGAAATCATCTACTCGTTTGCAAATCCTATTTGTGGTTTTTGCATTTCAACTACGTGTCATTGACTTAACGAGGAAGGGAAAAGACGTGTGTAGCCGGACGTCGTTACTGCGCTCGAGAAAAATGCTAAATACAAAAGGAGAGGTTTTGCTTTGTTTGGGGAAAATAACTTCTTCCAGCTCACTGCTTTATAATTGGATTCGAGAACGAATCTGTTCATTCTTGGACGTTATTATGTAAAATAGAATCGACAAAAGCCGACAACGCGATGGGTTCAGGACAACAGGGAACGGGCACAAAGTTGAACATCAGAAGTTCCACCTCAAGATGAGGAGGAACTTCTTTGCTGTGAGGGTGGCAGAGCCCTGGAAGAGGCTGCCCAGGGAGGTGGTGGAGTCTCCTTCTCTGGAGACATTCCAACCCCACCTGGACACCTTCCTGTGGGACCTGCTCTGGGTGGACCTGCTTTGGCAGGGGGTTGGACTAGATGATCTCCAGAGGTCCCTTCCAACCCCACATCATCCTGTGATTCCGTGGGAAGTCAACATAGCACCATAGGATGCAGATGGTGAGGGGGTCAATAGTATGAAGGTGGGAACATCTCGCTCCACATGGACCCACTTGAGGAGTTTCCTTGAAAAGCTAAACCTGGAGAAGACCAAGAGATGTCCCATCACCTCCCCGCGGATGTGACCTGTGAGTTTAAGCCCCAAAGACCACGTTGCTGTGTAAGAGATGAAATCACAGCTGAAATGAAGTCGGTGACTCCAACGGAGCTGGGGCTTCATGCAAAGAATGTCTCATCTGCTGAAGCTGGCCCATAGTTGGTTGATTATGTGGACTCCATTATGGTGTACAAGTACCTTGTCGGGGAGAACACACCAAGTGCTCTTTAATCAAGTGGAGAAGGGCTTAACGAGACCTTGGATCTCTTCATAATCACGGGGTGTCTTCTTGAAGGACGCACTTCATGGAGACAGGCTTTTGAGCTCCGGGTGGGTGTGATTCTGGGTCCTGGCTTAGACAAGAAACAAGATTTAACGGCCTTTTGGTCTTAAAATCAGCTCATTCATTTTTCCTTCCTAATGTAAAACATCTAATTTGCTGGACTGATCTCTTTTTATTTCTCAGCTGGAAATAACTGGTTGCACTGGTGCAACAGCAAGGAGTTTTATCAGATAAATTTGAGCCCAAAACCAGATATTTCTGTGCGTTAGGATTTTTGCAACTTCGTCTACGATTCAGCTCCGAAATGCCATTTATTTTGGATGTATTTGAAGAACCCTTTCAGCCAAATGTATTCTCCTAAAGCCTTCGCTTTCAATTATCAATCATCTCCCTTTTCGAACTCGAAATTTAATCTTCATGGATGTCATTCCCCTTATATTTTTATTGCTCTGCTTTTTACTGCTTCTGCCAGCTTCTATCCTAACCAGGATCGTTATTTTAATCGGAGACGACCTCTTTGTGATTCCAGAACTGAGTGCTTTTGAAGGGAAAGGAGACTCTCCCATATTAAAATCTGGATATTATTTTTAGTTTGTGATTTGCTTTCTGGTTTTGCACAGCTGTTTTCATCCTCCAACAACTCACCCCTTTTCTACTATGGAATTTGGATGTTTGTGTTGGGAAACGAGGCGTCGTGTTTAATGGCCGCGCTCCAGCACGTTTGGGTTCAACATCTGGGAGAAGAAAATGAAGTCATTTTCAAGAGAAGGAATAGTTAAAAAACAAGCCCAACTGGTTTTCTGGGCTCTGTTTGCTGGCATTTCAGATGCAAGAGGTGGGATTTGGGTGTAGGTCGTCACCTGAAGGTCAGGTGGTGATGCCCTCATGGCAGTCAGCGGCGGAGATTTAGCCCATCCTGAAGCAGGACACCTTCAGTCAGGCAAAGGAGTGCTCATCTTTCTACTTATTCCTTCCCAATTTCGATTTTTCAAGTTATTTTGTTCTTTGCTGTCTGTGCTTTCCAGACTTGAAGCTTTCCTTGTCTTCTCTCACCTGCCATATTTATGAACTCACCTCTTGTGACTCCAAAATACCGTCGTTAATCCAGCTCTTCACCTCATTGTGTATCTCTCTCTCTCTCCTCGCCTTCTCCTCTTTTTCCTCTGGCTTTCCAAGACCTGACTTTAATACCAGGCTATAAACAGCCCTTTCTCACTTTTTCCCCAAAAGCTGGTATTTTTTCAACCCTCAAATTGCTCCCTTGGGTTCGATCTGTAAGCGGCTCCGCGATTGCCATTTGATACACTTTTTATATTTCTCTGCTGTGATTTTTTTCTCTTTTAGCCATCAGTAAGAATCTGTGAAAGCTGCGCTCTCCGGGGTCCCTTATTGATCAGTCCTTTTCTATTTCCCCATCCCCACCAAAAAAGGATGTTTTGTTTTGTTTTGTTGGTTGAAATGGATGATGACTGGCTCCTTTTTGCTCTCGTAGATCCAGGTTTGCACAGGCAGCAGTTTTTCCTCCAACGCCCGTCCAACGTGGTGGCCATGGAAGGGAAGGACGCCGTTCTGGAGTGCTGCGTTTCGGGGTACCCACCTCCCACCTTCACGTGGCTGCGAGGAGATGAAGTCCTCCCCCTCAGGTAGCTCAGACCTTCGTGGGTGGCATGGCCAACGCTATATTTCCTTAGGAAAAATACCTCTAAACCACCAAATAATGCTTTAAATTCAGGGGGGGGATTTGGAGGCCATGAGATTTTCCGCCTCGTGATGGTCATCTATGTAAGGTTCTTCTAGGACTTTCTAGAAAGAGGCAGAATAAGAGAAGAGGGAAAAAATTATATATATATAATATCTTTTAGAAAGAGGCAGAATAAGAGAAGAGGGGAAAAAATGATATATATCTATAATATAATAATTAATAGAAATGTTTATTAATAGGAATATAAATATTTCACTCCAACAATTGTCTCTGCATGCAATTTTGGGGAAGGAAGAAGAGAAAATAGAGATGGGGAGCAGCTCTCGCTGCGGTTTTTAGCCAGGAAAGGTTTAAGATGGAGATTGGGAACAATTTCTTCATGGAAAAGGTTGTCAAGCCTTGGAAGAGGCTGCCCAGGGAAGTGGTGGAGTCACCATCTCTGGAGGGATTTAAAAGTTGGGCAGATGTGGTGCTGAGGGATATGGGTTAGTGGTGGGTTGATGGTTGGACTTGATGATCTGAAAGGTCTCTTCCAACCTGGACAATCCTATGATTCTATAATAATGTTTCTCTTCTCTTCTCTGCTGCAATAACTCATCCAGGTCCAGAAAATATTCCTTACTGGCCGGCAGCAACTTGTTGATATCCAACGTGACCGACGACGATTCGGGGACGTACACCTGCGTGGTCACCTACAAAAATGAGAACAGCAGTGGCTCGGCGGAGCTCTCGGTGATGGGTGAGTACAAGAATCACTCACTTTGCTGCTTTTCCCCTTCCTGAAGTCGTATTTTTGGCGTTACAACGGGGGCACCCCGTTGTAACGCCAAAAATACGACTTCAGGAAGGGGAAAAGCAGATGTCCCCGTTGTAACGCCCAAAATATGACCTCAGGAAGGGGAAAAGGGGGTGTCCCCGTTGTGCCCCGTGAGGGCAAGAGGTTGAAAATCTGTTTTGTAGCTACTTTTGGATGTATTTATTTTTTTTTTTAATTCATGAGAAGTCGATATGGTAAGAGAAGAAAAGAAAAATCAATGTATTTAGCACCCTCTCGCCCAATTATCAAAAAATCCAAGTAAATTTATGGAAGTCCTCGCTCAGCAGCGACGCTCGGAGGGTTCCCCCTCTTAAATCCTGCTTTTCCCCCTCTTAAATCCTGCTTTCCCCCCCAATTCCTTCCCGATGGCAAACATTAATGGAATCCAAAATACGTATAAATTCAGTAGTTGCCTTTTTTTTCCCTTTTTTTACTTTATTTTTAAGAAGAACAGCGGAGAACGTTAGCGTTATTCAGAGAGATCTAAAGAAGGACGTGGTTAATACTCAGTCAAATATTAATATATTTCCCTGTGTTGTTCATTTTACATTCTGGCTTTAAAGCTCCTGCGTTAAAAAATACCTTCATTAGTGAACAGAGCCTTAATTTGCATCACAGGATATTGGGTGCTTGTATAACAATATCCTTTTATCAAGCCGTAATAAAAGATAATAATTAGCAGTGATGGAGGGTTCAGTTGGCTTTCTTTAGGTGCATTAATGAAACATATTGTTTTACGGGGTAAAAATGAAAAAAAAAGGTGGTTTTATAATTGTGGGAGTTGGTTGATTATGGAATTGTTTTCTTTGTAAGGGATCAAATATTGAAAAGGCAGGTGAGTTGTTGGGCAGAATATTTTATTTGCTTTCCTGAAATACGTTGATTTTTTGGTTGATTATGAAATTGTTTTCATTGTAAGGGATCAAATATTGGAAAGGCAGGTGAGTTGTTGGGCAGCATATTTTATTTGCCTTCCCGAAATCTTGAAATACGTTGATTTTTTTAAATCTTGTGTGTGGTGGGTGAATAATTGCTGTCGGAGAAGTAGAAATAAATCAGATTAATATTTCCCCCCAAAAATAGATTGCGATATCCCTGGGTAAGAGCCACTGGATTAGGGCCTAGATAATTTCTGACCATGTAGGTCCCAGGAAGATTAAGAGGAATTTTAGAATCTGAGTTCTTTATGTACCTTTTAAAAGTATATTCCTGTTTGTGTTCAGTCTGTAACCCATCTACCTTTGGCTGGAAGGGTGATGAAAATCTCTAAGAGGAGAAGACAACACCAAGAGAGTGCCAAGGGTGAAATCAGACCCATAGGAAAGATGGAAGATGTTGGTCTTGAGGAGAAGGTGGCCATAAAGAGAATTCTCCAAATTAATAAGAATAATTAATTCTCCTAAAGAGGATAGTTAATTGATATTTTTAATTTTCATTCTACAAATGCAGATATTTCTGAGTTTCCACAGAGCCCATACGCTCGTTGATTTACCAAACTCTGACTTTCTTGTCAGCTTTTTGTTGCAAACCTCCCATTTTTTGGAATTTTGATGTAATCCTTTAATTGTTAATGTATCCGTGGGGTGAAGGGGGGATGGGTAAGTGAGCTTTTTGCAGTCAGAGCCCAACAAAAATTGAACAGCCCCATAATGATCTCCTCTGAAGGGTTGAGTAGACGACATCAGATCAAAGGTAGTTACAGCACGTGGTTCCGAGATGCTTTTGATCTTTTAAATAATGAGCCTGTTTGCAAGAAAGGGAGAATATTTCACAATGGAGTTCCTGGGAGTTCTCTTAAAAGAGCTAAAAATAACCCCTCCTGTGTCGGGCACCCGCCTGAAATTGCAAGAGGTGAATTTGCCAGAAAAGGTAATATATTTCGATAAATTTTAATTGTTTCTCCTGGCCTTTTGGCAGTGTTTTAGCCACGTCTTCCTGTGTAATGAAAATGAAGAGGTCAGGTGCAGATTACCCTGGTTGCTATATAAATTGGAGCAGATTAGCCTTTTTGCTTTATAATTCGGCGTGGATTACCCTGGTGGCTATATAATTCACTGCAGATTACCCAGTTGCTGTATTAATTCGTGCAGATTACCCTGGTTGCTGTATAAATCAGTGCAGATTACCTGGTTACTATATAAATCGGTGCAGATTACCTTGGTTTCTGTATAATTCAGTGCAGATTATCCTGGTTGCTATATAATTCAATGCAGATTATCCAGTTGCTGTATAAATTGGTGCAGATTACCCTTTTTTCCTTTATAATTCAGCGTGGATTACCCTGGTTGCTGCATAAATCAATGCGAATTACCCTGGTTTATCAGTGCAGATTCCCTGGTTACTCTATAAATGGGCGCAGATTACCATTTTCCTTTATAATTCAGCGTGGATTACCCTGGTTGCTGCATAAATCAATGCGAATTACCCTGGTTTATCAGTGCAGATTCCCTGGTTACTCTATAAATGGGCGCAGATTACCATTTTCCTTTATAATTCAGCGTGGATTACCCTGGTTGCTGCATAAATCAATGCGAATTACCCTGGTTTATCAGTGCAGATTCCCTGGTTACTCTATAAATGGGCGCAGATTACCATTTTCCTTTATAATTCAGCGTGGATTACCCTGGTTGCTGCATAAATCAATGCGAATTACCCTGGTTTATCAGTGCAGATTCCCTGGTTACTCTATAAATGGGCGCAGATTACCATTTTCCTTTATAATTCAGCGTGGATTACCCTGGTTGCTATATAATCCAGTGCAGATTACCCAGTTGCTGTATTAATTGGTGCAGATGACCCTGGTTACTGTATATATCAGTGCAGATTACCTGGTTACTATATATATCAGTGCAGATTATCTTGGTTACTATATAATTCCGTGCAGATTACCCTGGTTGCTATGTAAATTGGCGCAGATTATTCTGGATTCTATATAAATGGGTGCAGATTAGCCTTGTTGCTATATAAATCAGAGCAGATTATCCTGGTTGCTATATAATTCAGTGCAGATTATCCAGTTGCTATATAAATTGGTGCAGATTACACTGGTTACTATATAAATTGGAGCAGATTACCCTGGTTACTATGTAAATCAGTGTAGATTACCGGGTTACTATATAAATTGGTACAGATTACCTCGGTTACTGTATAATTCAGTGCAGATTACACTCGTTACTATGTAATTCAACGCAGATTACTCTGGTTTCTATGTAAATGGGTGCAGATTACCCTTGTTGCTATATAAATCGGAGCAGATTATCCTGGTTGCTATATAATTCAATGCGGATTATCCAGTTGCTATATAAATTGGTGCACATTACCCTGATTACTATGTAAATCAGTACAGATTACCCTTGTTACTCTATAATTCCGTGCAGATTACCTTGGTTACTGTAAAATTCAGTGCAGATTACCCTCCTTACTATGTAAATCGGCGCAGATTACCCTGGTTGCTGCATAAATCAATGCAGATTACCCTGGTTATTATGTCAATCAGTGCAGATTACCCTGGTTTATCAGTGCTGGTTCCCTGGTTACTCTGTAAATTGGTGCAGATTACCCTTTTTTCCTTTATAATTCAGTGTGGATTACCTTGGTTGCTATATAATTCAGTGCAGATGATCCAGTTGCTGTATTAATTGGTGCAGATTACTCTGGCTACTGTATATATCAGTGCAGATTACCTGGTTACTATATAAATTGGTGCAGATTACCTTGGTTACTGTATAATTCAGTGCAGATTACCCTGGTTGCTGTGCAAATCGGTGCAGATTACTCTGGTTTCTATATAAATCGGTGCAGATTACCCTTGTTGCTATATAAATCAGAGCAGATTATCCTGGTTGTTATATAATTCCATGCAGATTATCCAGTTGCTATATAAATTGGAGCAGATTACCCTGGGTACCATATAAATCAGTGCAGATTACCCTTGTTACTCTAATTCAGTGCAGATTACCCTGGTTACTATATCAATTGGTGCAGATTACCCTGGTTTATCAGTGCAGATTACCTGGTTACTCTATAAATGGGCACAGATTACCCTTTTTTTCTTCATAATTCAGCGTGGATTACCCTGGTTGCTATATAATTCACTGCAGATTACCTGGTTACTCTATAAATGGGCGTAGATTACCCTGGTTACTGTATATATCAGTGCAGATTACCTGGTTGCTATATAAATCGGTGCAGATTACCCTGGTTGTTATGTAAATCAGTGCAGATTACCCTGGTTACCATTTATGTAATTAATCTACTTGCTCCGTCGAGAATTTAGTGTTAAAAGAAATGTTTGAAGATGATTAAATGTGTCAAATAGAATTATTTTCTAAATATTTTCTCGCTTTCCGAAGTGTATTTTGGGCTTGTTCCCTTTTGGCTTCTGAGGGGTTTTTTTATATAGCTTTTTTTATTTCATGTTTTAATTGAGACTCAAAGTCTGCTTAGTTTAATTAGCAGAGAACCTCCCCTATCCCAACGCCCTAAATGTCCTGAAAGTGACCTAAATCCAGAAAAAAAGGTTTCCATCCCCTTATGCCTTTGAATCGAGCGGTTATTCTTAAACAAATTAAGATTGAGGTCACATATTTTTATTTTCCTTTTATTTTTATTTTCCTTTTTCTAAAATGTCTTTTGAGGAGGAACAGAGAGGGGAACAGATTTCAAACCAGGAATGCTGGTTTGAGAGACTTTTAGGCTTAAAGTAAGAGAAAGCAGTAGGAAAAAGCAAAAAAAACCCAAAAACCTGGATCTGAAAGACAACGTAGGCAGAAAACTCACTGTTGCTGACTTTTGCCACCCATCCATATGTATAAGTTCTGTTGTTGTTGTTGCCAAACTGTAATTTGGAAGCGTTTGTTGGTTGTTTTTTTTCTATGCAAATGTCTTTTACCCGAGAGTTTTTAATAAGAAGTGGTTTAAGGACTAGTTTTGTTTGCCACCGTGAAGGAAAAGCTCCATCGAAGGGGAGACCGTGTGAGATAAGTGGCTTCTAAACGCACCTCGTTCTTGGAAAATCATTTCCAAAATACAGAAGATTCTCCACTATTTGAACCAGTCAGGTCTTCAGTGGATGGACATGGCAGCAGCTCTGATGTCTCCAGAGAAGGAGACTCCACCACTTCTCTGGGCAGCTTCTTCCAGGGCTCTGCCACCCTCTAGGTGAAGAAGTTCCTCCTCATGTTGAGGTGGAACTTCTGATGGTCAAGTTTGTGCCCATTTCCTCTTGTCCTGTCCCTGGGCACCACTGAAAAAAGCCTGGCCCCATCCTCCTGACACCCAACCTTCAAGTATTTATAGACCTTGATCAGATCCCCCCTCAGCCTTCTCTTCTCCAGACTCAAAAGCCCCAAGTCCCTCAGCCTTTCCTCATCAGAGAGATGCTCCAGGCCCCTCCTCATCTTTGTAGCCCTCTGCTGTCCCCTCTCCAGCAGTTCCCTGTCCTTCTGGAACTGGGGAGCCCAGAACTGGACCCAGTGCTCCAGCTGGGGCCTCCCCAGGGCAGAGCAGAGGGGCAGGATGACCTCCCTCCACCTGCTGGTTCCACTCTTCTTGATGCCTCCCATGATACCATTGGCCTTCTTGGCCACCAGGGCCCATTGCTGCCTCATGGACATCCTGTTGTCCACCAGGACTCCCAGGTCTTGTTCCTCAGAGCTGCTCTCCAGCAGGTCACCCCCAACCTGTCCTGGTGCAGGGGGTTATTCCCAGAACATAAACCCATGGTGTTTTTATACAAAAACATGGTGGTTTTAGACCCTTTCCCAGAAGGTTGATGGAGCTGAGATACCACTTTCTCACTGAGATGGGAGAAAATGCTTCCTGAAAACCTGAAAGTCAAATATTTAAATGAAGCTTTTTGAAGAGACTTCTTCTTCAGGGTATTGATGTGGGCCAGGCAGCCCAAACCCTGTTGGAAACACCAGGTTCACCTGCTGAAGTCATCGGGCTTTTGTAGATGAAGGTGTTGGACCGGATGGATCGATAACTCTTTCTTGTGTTCACTCCCCTTTATTTAGAGGATTTAAAAAATGTATTACCTAATCAATAGCAGTCAATGGCTTCGCAGAAGCCAGTTGTAGTTTATGTCCAGGAAAAATAGATTTGGAGAGTATTTAAAATGAATTTTATGCAAGTGAAGGTGAAACATTTCCCTTGGAAATCTGTGACCCGCCGTCGCGTTGGTGAGAGCATGGGGCGGTTGCGTGGTCCTAAATACAAGTCAAATGGTTTGGGGTTACCTCATGCCTGATCCCAAAACCTTAACTCCTGCCTTCAAGGTTTTAATTATACTTAAGAAATTAAAAATGATAGCACTAGCAGCGAAAAAACATAACTAGCAGGGAAAAAAATAGAATTATAGAATGGTTAGAGTTGGAAGGACCCTTCCAACTCTCTTCCAATCATCGAGTTTCGACACAAGGGTGGCAAGAGTTTGAAAGGATGGTTGGGGGAAAGGGCTTTCCTCTCTGGGACTGATGAGAAAGAGTAATTTATTAATTAGGAGGCTTGAAGATGGCTACACGATAGCATCTGCGTGGCTAAACGCCCGGCGCTTCTGCAGGCTTGCTGAGTCAGCGTAAATATTGGGCTCGGAGGAGTTCTGCAGCAATTTTTTGCAGTTTTTTCCTTTTATGTTTGAAGATGCTTGACATTCTGATGCTTTTTATTTTTCAAAAAAATAAATAGAATCTTAAACTACAAAAAGCAGTTCAACCGAGCAGAACCACTGGCTCATCCGGCACCTTCAATGAGTCAAGAACCTCATGTCAGGACCGAAAGCCCTCGAGACAGATGAAATATTTGAGCAGGCACTTCTGCTGCATATTTAAAGCCCATTAAATTATTTATTTTGCATTTATAAACGGGGATATATTAATCTGTGGGGCTCCCTATCAGGGTATAGCTTTGGGCACGACAGATTTGGAGATTGAGTCAAGCTTTGGGATGGGTTTAATGGATACAAGCACTGTAGAAAACAGGATTTCAATAGATTTTCTTCTCTCTGTGTGTGTTTTTATAGATAGGTAGAAAACGTGTGTGTATATATATATTTTTATATATTTGTGTGTGAACTTAGGGTTAACTTTCTATATAAGTGCGTGTACTTCAGGGTTAATCCTTTGTATATATAAATTTTTTATATTTTTTTTTGTGTGTATTTCCCTTCCAACCTAGAAGATTCTGTGATTCAGGCTGAACAACCCCAGCTCCCTCAGCCTGTCCTTGTAGCAGAGGTGCTCTATCCCCCTGATCATCCTCGTGGCCCTCCTCTGGACCCTCTCCATCAGGTCCATGTCCTTCTTCTATTGAGAGCTCCAGACCTGCACACAATACTCCAGGTGAGGTCTCACCAGAGCAGAGTAAAGTGGAAGAATGACCTCTCTGGACCTGCTGGCAATGCAGCTTTGAGAATTTCCATATAGGTTTTTCTTCCAGATCTTCTTTTGCTTTCTGAGCCCTCTGAAGAATTTGTTCTGAGCAATTTCCCCTTAATGGAGGCTGTGAATAACGAGGTGACCGCCGACTGGCAGATAAAGGGAAGCTCATCCCAGTAATGGCTCTGCCATTGAAGGACAAGTCGGCTAATTTTTATTGCCGCCGCTGGAATGGGAGTCGAGTGCCTAATTCAGGCCATTCCGGGACTGTAATTCCTGTCAGTGCATCCCGAGGATCAAATCCTTATTCAGCACCTGCCACTTGTAAAAAAGCACTTGAGTGAAACTCCAGTGTTGCTGTTTTCTGATAATGGTGTTTAAATTCAATCCTATTAAAAATAAATACACCTAACAAGCTCTGCGATAGCGACGCGCACTTGGCTGATCAGAGAGAAAATTGCTGTGTCTGGCTCTGATCTAGAGGTTTATGTTTAAGGGGGGGAAAAATAGTCCTACAAACCCCCTTTTGAAGCCACAGGAGAAGGAATGTTGGAAAGCAAACGCCACCAGATCTATCCATAGGCTGATTTTTGAACTTTGAATTTTATATTCTTTTTAATTTTATATAGAATTTCTTTTCTGTCTTGCAATGGAGCTTTGCTGGTGCCAGAACCATCATGCATGGTGGTACGTTCACGTGGAGAGCCACCACGAACACCAAGAGGGAGCTTTGCTGGTGCCAGAAGCGTCATGCGTGGTGGTACGTTCACGTGGAGGGCCACCACAAACTGATCTCCTCCCGTGCACAGTCCTGTTAGTGTCACTCTTGAACCATGGTCCCATGAGGATGGGACCAAGGGAGAGGTTCCCCATCCCACCAGCCACGCTTTGTCACCCCAGATACCTTCAGTCAGCTCTGAGTGAAGTTTTCTAGTGGAGGTCTAGGCTCTGTAGGGCTTGGCATATATTTAAGATGGACTTTTGCTTCTGGACATAAATGGAATGGGGTTTAGAATCATAGAACACCAGGTTGGAAGGGACCTCAAGGATCATTTAGGATCCTTAAGGAAGAACACGGACCTGTTGGAATGGGGCCAGAGGAGGCCACGGACATGATCCATGGATGGACCCTGTCTGCTGTGAGGACAGGCTGAGTGAGTTGGGGGGGTTCAGCCTGGAGAAGAGAAGGCTCCAGGGAGACCTTAGAGCCCCTTCCAGACCCTCAAGGGGCTCCAGGAGAGATGGGGAGGGACTCTGGATCAGGGAGGGGAGCCATAGGATGAGGGGGAAGGGTTTGACACTGAAAGAGGGGAGATGGAGATGAGATGTGGGGAAGAACTTGTTTGGTGGGAGGGTGGTGAGAGCCTGGCCCAGGTTGCCCAGAGAAGCTGTGGCTGCCCCATCCCTGGAGGGGTTCAAGGGCAGGTTGGAGGGGGCTTGGTCTGGTGGGAGGTGTCTCTGCCCAGGGCAGGGGGTTGGAACTGGATGGTCTTTAAGGTCTCTTCCAATTCAAACCACTCTCTATGATCATCTGGTCCAACCTTTCTTGGCAAAAGCATGGTCTAGACAAGATGGCCTTGTCCAGCTGCATCTTAAAAGTGTTCAATGTTTGGAAATCCACCACTTTCCTGGGGAGATTATTCCAATGGTTGACTGTTCTTGCTGTGGAACAAGTGCCTAATTAACTTTGGGAGCCAATTCTGACCCACAGCGACACTGAGAAGCTTCTTACCCTTTGGAGACCTTGAAATATTTATTATTTTTTCCGTTTGCTTGCTTGCTTCTTGGTTGGTTTGTTAAATTTGACCTTGAGTTGAGTTACACGAAGAGGAGCCGCGAATCGGATGTGCAGAAGTCACTGTTGACGGGGACTCAATGAAAAAGTAGGATGAGGGGGAAGGGTTTGACACTGAAAGAGGGGAGATGGAGATGAGATGTGGGGAAGAACTTGTTTGGTGGGAGGGTGGTGAGAGCCTGGCCCAGGTTGCCCAGAGAAGCTGTGGCTGCCCCATCCCTGGAGGGGTTCAAGGGCAGGTTGGAGGGGGCTTGGTCTGGTGGGAGGTGTCTCTGCCCAGGGCAGGGGGTTGGAACTGGATGGTCTTTAAGGTCTCTTCCAATTCAAACCACTCTCTATGATCATCTGGTCCAACCTTTCTTGGCAAAAGCATGGTCTAGACAAGATGGCCTTGTCCAGCTGCATCTTAAAAGTGTTCAATGTTTGGAAATCCACCACTTTCCTGGGGAGATTATTCCAATGGTTGACTGTTCTCGCTGTGGAAAAAGTGCCTAATTAACTTTGGGAGCCAATTCTGACCCACAGCGACACTGAGAAGCTTCCTACCCTTTGGAGACCTTGAAATATTTATTATTTTTTCCATTTGCTTGCTTGCTTCTTGGTTGGTTTGTTAAATTTGACCTTGAGTTGAGTTACACGAAGAGGAGCCGTGAATCGGGTGTGCAGAAGTCACTGTTAATGGGGACTCAATGAAAAGTCTTTGGGTTGGCACTTGTGGGTCAACTTGACCTTCGCTGAGGTTTGGGAGCTGAAGTGCCCATTTTGAGAATCAGTTGTAGGTCCAGTGCGTTTTTTGGACTTTCTCCCCCAAATATCTCCTTTGAAATGGTGTTTTAGGGAAGACTTTTGATGCATGAAGTGGAGGATGTGGGTTTTTTAAATTAGAGCGATTAGGAAACGCTTCAGTGATGGGACTGAGCCACTTGTGATACCAGAAGCTGCTGTTTCACCAACTTCTGATGTATACTGGTATTAAAAAAAACCAACATATTTTCTTTATAAATACCCTTTTTTTTTCAAAAGCACTAGCCTTATTCCTTCATAACGGTGCAATTGTTGCGTAGCACTAATTACTGCATTTTAGTCTTTAAGTATTAATTAGGTGTCTCTTTTCTGAGCATTAAACAAGATTAAGACAAAAAGTAATGAAATGCAGAAAAGAAATGTATTTTCTTTCCCTCTGCAGCTCCTCAGCAATGGCATCCACCTGTAGCATTCAGCTGTTTCTGGGGACATCTCATAATATACATAATATATATTCTCATATAATCTCATATAATTATTATATAAGCACGGTTTAGCACTGAGCTGTTTTCCATAAGGAGAGGATGGTCTATATTTTCCAAAAAAAATCGAAAAGAAGTAAAGAGGATGCGAATGAAATGTGAGTTTCCCCATATTGCTGGCTGGATTTGCAAAATAAAAACAACAGATGCCTAAGTATACTTTAAACAGCTTGTTTTAAAAAAGAAAAAACAACAAAGTTTTTTTTTTTTTTTAAGAAAAAATACGTTATAAGCAGAAAGCTTCCTCGGAGAGCACCGGTTCCCAATACTTAACCTGACCCTTGGCTGCTCAGCTCTGACTTTGTAGCTTCTCGGTCTCGGTGGAGAGAGGAGCCTAGAGGTGGGTTATTTCTGAGGGACAACCTTTTATCTCCTGTACTCTAAATTGAGAATGATGTGAATATATATTGGAACGAGAGAAGTGGTTTCTTTTGCCCTTGCATCCTGGCCTGTGTCAGGAACAGCGTGGTGAGTAGGCCCCGAGAGGTGATTGTCCCCCTGTACTGGGCACTGGTGAGGCCTCACCTCGAGTGCTGTGTCCAGTTTTGGGCCCCCTACCATAAAAAAGACATTGAGGTGCTGGAGCGGGTCCAGAGAAGGGCGACAAAGATGGTGAGGGGTCTGGAGAATAAGTCTTATGAGGAGAGGCTGAGGGAGTTGGGGTTATTCAGCCTGGAGAAGGGGAGGCTGAGGGGAGACCTTATTGCTCTCTCCAACTACCTGAAAGGAGGGTGTAGAGAGGTGGGGGTCGGTCTCTTTTCTCAAGTCACAGGTGACAGGACGAGAGGAAATGGCCTCAAGTTACACCAGGGGAGGTTCAGGCTGGATATTAGGAACAATTTTGTCACTGAAAGGGTTCTCAGCCATTGGTATGGGCTGCCCAGGGAGGTGGTTGAGGCCCCATCCCTGGAGGTGTTCAAAAGACGGGTTGATGTAGTGCTGGGAGGTCTGGTTTAGTGATGATGCTCCTTGTTTGTTGTGTGGGTGTCTATTTTTGTCAGTTGGGTTGACGGTTGGACAAGATGATCTTTAAGGTCCCTTCCAACCTAGAAGATTCTGTGATTCTGTGATTGCACATGTAGATGGAAGCAGATGCTGCCATGTGGGCTGTGGGTTCTCAGGTTCCCTTCCAGCTTGATGTTTATCACCGTTCGTAGAGTTTTTCTGTTGATGGAAGGCAAAAATCTCTTTCTTTGGTTTTTTTTGTGCTCCTGAAATGTCACATCTTTAGGGCAGAGTTTCTCTGCGCTCCCTATTTATCACAGGAGATGAATGGCAGCCTTCAATACACCTTTTTTCTTTTCTTTTCTTTTTTTTTTTGGTTCCCTTTGCCTTCTGGCTCCGGGTCGATTCCGAACGATTTGGCCACCGGTTTGATTAATGGTTGGAAAAGGTCCTCAACTCAATGAATGGGGAAGTGCACTCAGTTAGGGAGTCGTTCCCATTAAAGCACGTAGTTAACAGGAATTAATGCAGCTGCCAAAATTCAATTATGAAAGAAAGAAGGCAGGAGAGTTTCCCAGAGTGAAAACTGCCCGTTAATTCGTAACGAACGTACCTAGGGCTGTTCCAGTGACTTTTTCCATCTTTTTGTTATTCTTCAGGTTTCTAAAAATCTTTTCTGTTGGCCTCGGTGGTACTGGGGGGGGAAGTATTTACCTCTTGTGGAAGGGGGTGATCTGTTAAAAACCCCTTGGGACTTGGAGACTATGAAATTCCGGCGGTGAATTATGTATATTCCAGTTGGGAGGGAGAGGTTCTCCCAAGCCCTTTTTGAGCAAATGATTCCGATGAGTTTAAGTAGAAAATATTGAACCGAGTGGAGAACAGGCTTCCTAGGAGGTGGCTGGGTTAATATGGACATTTATCAGCGGAGACAAACACTTTGTGGTGCCGGGGGAAAGAGCCAACTCAATTTAGACACCGGCTGCATCATCCTTCATAGGAACCGCGGAAACAAGCTGGCCCGGAACTCTCTACGACTGCTAAATAATTGCAGCTTTTGAAATAACAGGGTTTCTTTATTATTATTATTATTTAATTTTTTTTTCCCCCGCTGCCCAAGGGAGATGTTCAACACGAGTTCCTTTTTCATAAGTATATTTAGATATATGGTTCCAAGAGCAAAATCCCTTTTGTTCTTCTTGTAATTCCATATTGCGGGGCAAAATCTGGTTATAGGCACGGGGCTGGACTCTGGGAGACTCACAGGCACTTCATATTTCTGGGAAATACCAATTTTACTGAATATTAGATGTTGAAGAGAGCGACCGCATCGCCCCAGCAAACCCTCAGCTTTTTTCTCAGCTGCAGCAGCTACAGGTATCTGAAACCACCGCTGCCCATCAGGGTAAAAATAATAAAAACACGTTCAGATTTTGAACTACTTGAAATAACTTTGACTTTAGTTAGATGTCAGCCATCCGTGTCCTTCAAAACTATTTAATTATTATTTTTTTCACTCCCTTTTAAACCTTGGAGGGGTATTAGATATGCACAGCACGGGGCTTGTGAGCGCCGTTTTGTCACCACTTCTCTAATTAAAGCATAGCCGTAGGCCAATTAAGATACAACCGTGGCTGGTTTTAACCACCTTTTTTATACGGAAGAGAAGAAATGGTGAACTTGAATTTGTTTTCGTGGAGGACGTAATATCTTCCGAAGGAACGCCGAGGTTTGTAAAATGGAGTTGAAATGATATTTAAAAACTGCTGGAGCTCTTTATGGTTTGGTGGTTTAATTTAATATGCATAAATAATCTTTATTCATGATCTTTAACAGCTTTATCAATGATCTGGATGAGGGGATGGAGTGCACCCTCGGAAAGTTCGCGGAGGACACCAAGTTGGGTGGGAGTGTTGATCTGCTGGAGGGTAGGAAGGCTTTGCAGAGGGATCTGGACAGGCTGGATGGATGGGCTGAGGCCAATGGGATGAGGTTCATCAAGGCCAAGTGTTGGGTCCTGCCCTTGGGTCACACCAACTCCATGGAGCCTCCAGGCCTGGGGCAGAGTGGCTGGAGCTGCCTGGTGGGAAAGGACCTGGGGGTGTTGGTCGACTGTTGGCTGAACATGAGCCAGCAGCGTGCCCAGGTGGCCAAGAAGGCCACCAGCATCCTGGCCTGTGTCAAGAACAGCGTGGGGGTCACCAAGCTTTGGAAGAGGCTGCCAGTGGTGGAGTCACCATCCCTTGAGGTATTTCAAAGCTGGGCAGATGTGGTGCTGAGTGACATGGGTTTGTGGTGGCTTTGTCAGCGTTGGGTTGATGGTTGGACTCTGAAAGGTCCCTTCCAACCTGGGCAATTCCATGGTTCTATCACATTTTCCCCCAAATTTGGCTTAGAAAATTGTGTGTCTGCAGTCCTGTTTAACCAGAATGCAATTAGCACAGTCTTTTACAGCGCTGGGAGCTGGGCTCTTTTTTCATAGGCTAATTTTAATTTCTTTACGTTTAACTTTTGAACCTGCCTTTTAGAAATTGCTTATTGTACAAAATATCAGTTGGACTTCTGCTGCGCCGAGCTGCTCAAAATGTAGGTCTCCACAAAACGGGATCTGTTTGAAGTCTGAAAATTAATCATTTATTAATAGGTGCATAATAAAATTGTATTAATTTCAGGTGATATTTTTTGTTTCAAATGGAGGAGTCTCAGAGCTGCGAGTTGATGAAGTTAACGTGGGGTCTGTGGCACCTGATGACCGAGGCTCCAGGGAGACCTTAGAGCCTCTTCCAGTCCCTCAAGGGGCTCCAGGAGAGATGGGGAGGAAGGGTTTGACCTTGAAAGAGGAGAGATGGAGATGAGATGTGGGGAAGAACAACTTTGCTGGGAGGGTGGTGAGAGCCTGGCCCAGGTTGCCCAGAGAAGCTGTGGCTGCCCCATCCCTGGAGGGGTTCAAGGCCAGGTTGGAGGGGGCTTGGAGCAACCTGGGCTGGTGGGAGGTGTCCCTGCCCAGGGCAATGGGGTTGGAATTGGATGACATTTAAGATCCCTTCCAACCTGAACCATTCTATGATTCTTTTTGGTGCCCACCTGCACAGAACATTTCTTGAGAGACCTTGGAGAAACCACTACTCCCTGCTTTCTCCCCATGTAAAAAAACCTGATGTCCTTTGAGAAGTTTAAGATGCTACTGATTTAGTGAGTGTGGGTGCTGGAATAACTATTCTCCACCGACACAATGATGAAAGAAGTTGGTGGTTTTCTTTAGCAGACAGCAGCTGTCTGAGGAGCAGGGAGATGTGATCTTTGAGCCCCGGGCAGGAGCTGGAGGTTGCGTTGATGCCCCGGTGTGAAGCATTATGCAAATGGGGCTGTCGGGGCCAAGCTGGCGTGTGGCAGGAAGGTTAGGAGAAGCCTCTGAAAGCTGCAGTTAGGGAATAATTAGAAAGATAGTGGGATCTGGGCGAGAGCAGAGTCATGGAAACCACCAGGAAGGATGACATTTCAAGAGAAGGAGCGTGGCCGACGGTAGTGGAGATTGTTGACGAGATCCGTGGGCCAGAAATAGCTTCCACATTCACTTTTCAGTAAACACTAAAGATTTTAATGATTTCCCCACTCTCTTTCCTCCTCCTCCGCTCTACAAGCAGCTTGTTTATCACAAACCATTCTTCTTTTTTCCCCCCCCCCCTTCTGATTTCCCATTAATTGTGTCAGTAGAAAGGGAGTGAAAAGAAAAACGACCCCGTTGGAGAAAGGGTTAAAGCAAAATTGTTCCGGGCCAATTTTTACACTGCACCATTGTTTTGGATTTTCTTAAAAAACCCAACACACTTAGATAATTCACAACTTGAAGCAATATCTGACCTGGAGGCCATCACTTGATGCTTAATGGGGACAACTTGTCCTTGCTTACGTCCTTCTTCTAATATTTCTGTGGATAAATAGAAGGGTTTTCAAACGTGAGCACGAATTACCTGTTGAGTTGTGTTTGGAAACGAGCTGGGAGTTTCCCTTTTGATGCTGTAGGTGCTACTGGAAAAAAAAGAAGACTTTTTCTGAGTATCTGTTGCATAAAATCAGTGCTAAGGGTGGGGTTTGCAGGATGGTGGGTACATCTGTGTTGGGGATGGAGGAGCTTCAGATCATCTAGGAGAGAGCCCAAGCCGTGGCAGGACGCACAGTCTTGTCTAAGAACCATATTATTTCCAGGTAAATACATTTGTGCCATTTAGGATTTATAAATTCACGTAAAATACAATTTGGGTTGATGTTATAATCCATATTTATAAAGGGATTTGGCAGGTGGAGCTGGAACAGAGCGCGCCTTACCTCCCGTCTGTTTTCATGCCACGTTGTCACAGACAGCTGCGATGATTGCATCTATTCAATAATGGTGCTTTCATTAAAAACAGAACAATTTGGGCTTTTTTTTTTTTTTTTTTCCTCCTGGAAAAAAAAAAAAGCAAAATGAAATGAAACGCTTTGTTTAGGAATAGGTATTTCAAAGCCAAGCTTTTTTGCAAATGAAACGAATAGAAAATTATTTGGGGAACTAAACGTGATTCATCTGAGTCAAAAAATGAGATATTTTGGCCAAGCTTTTTTGCAAATGAAACGAATAGATAAAATTATTTGGGGAACTAAAAGTGATTCATCTGAGTCAAAATATGAGATATTTTCAACGCCTGAGATGCTCTCCTAGATGTATCTGTTGATTTACCCACACCTTGCTCTGGTGGCTCCAGTGGAAGAGCTCTTCCTACCGACCCATAAATATGAAGAGATTTAGCATTTTCCCAGCGAAGGTTTGGATTTTGTTTTATTTTTTCGACTTGTAAAGCGAAAAATCAATGATTTTGAGATGGATGGTGTAGCTTTTACCAAGAAAACCAGCTTTCTGTATCACACTTGACTTTTAGCAAAGCCAGTTCACATCTTTTTTTTCTCTACTGTTTTTTATTCCGAGTTCTCTCTATTTAAGAGCCTTCACATCCTGATTGATTAGTCACTTTACAAGGTGTCAGAGCTTTTCTTCTCCCCAAATATCATTAGGAATTATGAACCTTGTCCCAAAACCCACCCCGGGCTCAGCACCACTGGAACCACGGCCGGGTTAGCACAGGGGATGTCCAGGTTCCTCTGGCTCCCAGTGAGCCTCCACCCTTCCCAGTGGTTTGGAAATGGTTTGGCTGACTCCTGAAAAGAGATGATATTCCAAGGAAGTCATCCCAGAGAGATGACACCGCTTCCCTATGGTTTTACACAGCCAAAATATCCACTGAAATCAGCGGGAGCCGTGTTTGTGTGAGACCTGCAAGGTTTGAATCTTTATCTTCAAAAGAGAGGGATAAAAACTCTGAGCAGCTTAAATACGTGTGCGATAAGAGCATCTTTGTGAGGGGCTCTCGGATAAAAGCTCTTTTTCAGAGGAAACCACAATCCAGTGTAGTCTCTTTTCCCTTTTTTTTTCCTGCTTTTCTCTTTTCCCTTCCCCTTTCACACAGCAGCCTTTTTGCATTTGCCTTTGGCCCTGGCAAGTTCTTCTTAAAAGCCGAAACGATATTTATTCAGCGTTTGTAGTTAAGGCTGCTTTGTGTCTTTGTTGTGCCACATTATCTTCAAATGCATCATTGAATCCAATGTCGACCGTCTCGTTGGCTGTATATCTTTTTTGTTTTGTTGTGGTGTTTTTTTTTAACACGGGGCAGCAGACTGTTAACTTGGCTTCATCTGCATTCAAAGCAAAATGAAAGCGGGGAGAAAGGAGGAAAAGTTTAGCTGAGGAGTGCTAGACTCCAATAATATTTCACAGAATATTATTATATGAAAGCGGGGAGAAAGGAGGAAAAGTTTAGATGAGGAGTGCTAGACGACCTCTGGAGATCATCTAGTCCAACCCCCTGCCAAAGCAGGGCCACCCAGAGCAGGATGCACACCTCCAGGTGGGGTTGGAATGTCTCCAGAGATGGAGACTCCACAAAAGACTCCATTTCACAGGACTTCTTGACTCCACAGTGTCCATCAAGCAGTGAATCGGAGCAAGCAGGACCTCGATATTTAGATTTAATACTCTTATCATATTGGATATAGGAAATGGGAGGAGTTATTATAGACTTTCCCTTAAAAATCAGCATTTTAGCTCTTTGCTCTTGCCCATAGAAGCTGTGGCTGCCCCATCCCTGGAGGGGTTCAAGGCCAGGTTGGAGGGGGCTTGGAGCAACCTGCTCTGGTGGGAGGTGTCCCTGCCCAGGGCAGGGGGTGGGACCAGATGGTCTTTAAGGTCCCTTCCAACCCAAACCATTCTGTGATTTGACGGTTGGACAAGATGATCTTTAAGGTCCCTTCCAACCTAGAAGATTCTGTGATTCTGTGAATATTTCACAGAATGATTCGGGGTTGGAAGGGACCTCTGGAGATCATCTAGTCCAACCCCCTGCCAAAGCAGGGCCACCCAGAGCAGGATGCACACCTCCAGGTGGGTTTGGAATGTCTCCAGAGATGGAGACTCCACAAAAGACTCCGTTTCACAGGTCTTCTTGACTCCGCAGTGTCCATCGAGTAGTGAATTGGAGCAAGCAGGACCTCGATGTTCAGATTTAGATTTAGTACTCTTATCATATTGGATATAGGAAATGGGAGGAGTTATTATAGACTTTCCCTTAAAAATCAGCATTTTAGCTCTTTGCTCTTGCCCATAGAAGCTGTGGCTGCCCCATCCCTGGAGGGGTTCAAGGCCAGGTTGGAGGGGGCTTGGAGCAACCTGCTCTGGTGGGAGGTGTCCCTGCCCAGGGCAGGGGGTGGGACCAGATGGTCTTTAAGGTCCCTTCCAACCCAAACCATTCTGTGATTTTTACACAAATGATTGCAATGCTATGTGGGCATATAAATACAAAACTTTATAGGATCTGGATGTCAAAAACAATACTTGAAAAGTTCATAAAGAAACCCTTTATTTTTTTGTAATGTCAAGAACCTCAGCCTTTCAGAAGAAAATTAAACCTAATTAGCAAGTCCTTAACCTTTCCAAAAAAAAAGAGAATGACTCTTTTCTAAAATCAGAATTATAAGGTCACGTTAATTATTTGTGGGTTTATTAGACCTGAAAAAAAAAATAAAAATCTTCTGCAATAACAAAGATGCAGGAAAATTATTTTCTGGAGAGTTTTCTCACTTTTTGTTTTGTTTTGGTTTTTTTTTTGGTTTTGTTTTTTTTTTTGAATGGGAAGGGCTCCTGACAAGCTGGTGCAGTGGCTCCTGGCGCTGCGTTGCAGTAAGGGCAGGAGGGGATTTCATGTTACAAACCTGCCTGCCAGCTCTTGCTCCAGGTCAAGATGGGTTTCCCAGAGGTCCTGTGTGATATCTGCCCTCATTTCAAATAATTTGGGATGTTAGAGATGGTGCTTGTGTTTAAATATGTGATTGCCACCCTTCTTCATCAGAATTTTCCCCAAAGCGATGATTGTTGCATCGACTCGGATTCATTCTGCCTCAGAACGAACCCCATCTCAAAAAAATCCTATCCCTTTGTCATCTTCTTGACTAAAAAACTCAGGTGAGTGTTGCTTCTGGATTTGAAACTCAAAATACTTTGCAGGCTGGGCTGGGGAGAAGATGCTGGGAGAGCAGAGAAAGCACCACCTCGATTACCCGCTCTCTTTTCCCATTTCAGAGCATCCCAGCTGGAAATCGAGTTTCCAAACTGGGAGCTCTCATGAGCTTGTGGCACTGTTGGTTCTGTGGGGTTTGGTTTTGGGCTTTTTAACCCATTTCGATACTTGCTGGGGAAAAATCTGATTAAAATTGAACCATCCTCAAGAGGTACAGAGGTGAAACAACATTCAGAAGGAGACCTGCAAGTAGTAATTTAGATACCGGGTGAGTGCTACACAGCAAGATCTGAACCCTCTCATTCTCTTTGCAAATCTGTGTTGGAGTTTTGGATTCAAACCCTCGTTTTCCAGATATTCAGGAATTAGTAATTTCCATAGGCTCTTCTGTGCTTTAAAGTGTGATGCTGGCAATGTGCATAACGTGTTATTAATATACTGTAGGTCTCCACGGTGGATAAATTTAGTGTTTTGGTGCTTCCTTCGTAGGATTTTGCCTGGGAGAAATGTGATAGATATTTAGGGGTGCCTTGACTTCTCTTTCTCAGTTTGGCAGTAAATCCCTCTAAGGTTTTTTTGGAGGATGGGACTTTCCACAGGGCTCCCAGGGCAGAGCAGAGGGGCAGGATGACCTCTCTCCACCTGCTGGTCCCACTCTTCCTGATGCCCCCCAGGATGCCATTGGCCTTCTTGGCCACCAGGACACGTTGCTGGCTCATGGGCATCCTGTTGGCCACCAGGACTCCCAGGTCTTGTTCCTCAGAGCTGCTCTCCAGCAGGTCAGCCCCCAAAACTCCTCTTTTGCAACTCCTCTGGTTCTTCCAGACCACTTCTATAAATGTGATCAAAGGGTTGTGTGATGGGTGGGGGGGGTTATTTTGAGTTGCTGTTGTCAAGTTTGTTAGAGGTTGGTGGGTAATTGTCAGAATGTCAGAACTAAGCTTTTCAAGAGCATTTTGCATATCATAATTATAAAACTGAGTGTAACTCAGTGTAACTGAGTGCCTTTTGAGCACACTGACCCAGCAGGACACCTCTGAACTTCTGAACATTATAGGATTTATGGAAGAGGGAAAGAGAAAAATTAGGGAATACAACCCAACTTCTTGTCCATGGAGGTTTGTGGAATGTTAAATGAAAACTTATTTTGTGAGAGATGAGTTGTAGATTTCGGCTGGTGGAAAGGCTTTGAGCTCGAGCACACAAACCAAAGGGTATTACATTGCATCTTCTGAAAGGAAAAGAAACAGCAGTTAATATAAATAATTGTTGGGGTGGGAGGCGCGTGTGCGTGTTTGGGCATGTGGAGGGGTGAATAGATATGCACAGAGCCTGTTATTTATTGGGTCATTTATTGGATCTTTCCAGATCCTGCTTTAATGGGAAAGTTCACAGCAATGACAGAACCACAGAATACTATTAAAAAAATAGAGATTTCAAACGTGGGGAAAGGAATCTCATTGCAGCATCTGTAGTTGGTTTTATTAAAAGCAGTTTTAAATTCCCCTGCCTGGAGCAGTTTGGAATTAGAGAGATGGGCTGCAGAAATTTACATTTTGAGGCAGAAGACAAAATAGGGCACGGCACAGCATTCACACATTACGAGAAAGAATAAATAAGATATGTATCAGCTTGGGAGACAAGAAATGACTGGTCGTTTTTCACTGCCTCCTGTGCTATATTTTCTAACGGGGCAACGAGCGATGCTGGGCTTGTTTTCTTGCCTCCGTATCACATCGCAGCGACTAAAACCACCCCTATTGAGCAAGTTTTTTATTTAAAACACATTGTAAGAGTGTAAGTATTTCAGAAAAAAAACCCCAAACACCACCACCGAGGACCCAGCAGAAGGTAAAGGCACGTGTGTTGTGATCTGTCCATCGATTCCTTTGAAAGCTTGAGGCCAAGGGTGGCTTCGTGGAGGGTTTGTGCAGTTTGGAAAGTTGGCCAATTTTTGAAATCTGTTTTTTGAAATGTTCTTTCTCCAAAAAAGCTGCTCTGATGCGAATGGGAGCTTGTGCCTGGATAAATATGGAAGGATTTGTTGGGCTTGTTTTGAATCCTGAGCGTGTTTTTCACAGAATCACAGAATGATATGGGGTGGAAGGGACTTCTGGAGATCATCTAGTCCAACCCCCTGCCAGAGCAGGTCCACCCTTGAGAAGGAAACGAACAGATGAAGGCTCCAGAAGCTGGCAAAGAACTTCCACCATGCGGGTATTCCTTATGGCTGCCCTAGAAATGACTGGATCTTACTCTTTTGGATCAGTGGGAGGGCTATATTAAAAAAAAAAAATATTAAAAAAATTAAAAATTGGCAATCCTAGAGATTTTTGTTCTAATCCACCACGGTGATTATTCTTCCCTCTTCCAAAAAAACGCTTATGAGGAAAGAAAACATCATGTCCTACATATTTGTCTCGAAAGGATTATTTCTTGGTGATTAAAAAAAATAATAGTTTTCCTCCTTTTAAACCCCTGAGTTCTGACCTTCGTTGTCTTTGATCTGAACAGCTAATCCAGTGGGAATTTAATTTTGATGTGGTTTCAAAATTTGGCCTCCCGCTGGTTTTTAAGTGGTTAGTGTGAAACATGACCAAATCTCCAGCAGTATGGTGCTAATTAACATCATCCCCACGTGCTTTTTACCTCCAGTTAAGCCCAAAGGCAGCAGCCAAATCCAAAGGCAATTGTCCAAACCACCTACCTAGGTCATTGCTGGGGCTGCATTACTCTTGTCTTTGTTTAATTACAATGGGTTGTCTCCATCTTTCAAGCGAAATTACCTCCAGTGTTCTGCACGATGATGTCTCCATCTGCATTGTTCATCCCCAAAATATCCTACTTTGTCCCTTTGTTGCAATAAAGGAGCCAGGGCGCTCTGTTAATTTCTGTAATTCTCCTTTTTCTGGCTTCATGCATACATTTTAAAACCCTTCCAGCCTCCGTGACTTCAGCTCCTCCTTGCAAAATTCTTTCCTTTGGGGAAGTTGGAAAAGCAAACGCAGGGGTGTCACCGCAAGTTCAGCTCCTCAAGTAATTCAATCTCTTATTGAAACATTTACTATTTTACATTTCCCTTTATCCTCACCTCCTCCTTCTCTGCTTTAGAAATCGGTAGTTCTTCGGGTGAGGACGAACCGAGTATGAAACCACGCTAACACAGAGATGAGTCAGATTGAATTTGGGTTTGAATCTTGTTTTAAGCTGTGTAGGTATTTAGTATTCAGTGGCTGCTATGCGTGTAGTAGATGTTCTTTTCCCTTTGGAACAACACAAAGCAAGGAGATTTCAAAGCACAGATTTTTTAGTGTTTTGTCTCTCTTTTTTAAGTGATCTAGTGCTTCCCTTTCAGTTTCACGTTTATTCTTCTTTTGGTTTCTTTGCTCTTACTGCACTATGGTTAGTTTTATCTAATGACTATTTAGAATC
>NW_015091300.1:0-6593 GCF_001431845.1 Calidris pugnax | reverse complement strand
CAAACCTGCCTGCCAGCTCTTGCTCGAGGTCAAGATGGGTTTCCCAAAGGTCCTGTGTGATATCTGCCCACATCTCAAATAATTTGGGATGTTAGAGATGGTGTTTGTGTTTAAATATGTGATTGCCACCCTTCTTCATCAGATTTTTCCCCAAAGCGATGATTGTTGCATCGACTCGGATTCATTCTGCCTCAGAACGAACCCCATCTCAAAAAAATCCTATCCCTTTGTCATCTTCTTGACTAAAAAACTCAGGTGAGTGTTGCTTCTGGATTTGAAACTCAAAATACTTTGCAGGCTGGGCTGGGGAGAAGATGCTGGGAGAGCAGAGAAAGCACCACCTCGATTACCCGCTCTCTTTTCCCATTTCAGAGCATCCCAGCTGGAAATCGAGTTTCCAAACTGGGAGCTCTCATGAGCTTGTGGCACTGTTGGTTCTGTGGGGTTTGGTTTTGGGCTTTTTAACCCATTTCGATACTTGCTGGGGAAAAATCTGATTAAAATTGAACCATCCTCAAGAGGTACAGAGGTGAAACAACATTCAGAAGGAGACCTGCAAGTAGTAATTTAGATACCGGGTGAGTGCTACACAGCAAGATCTGAACCCTCTCATTCTCTTTGCAAATCTGTGTTGGAGTTTTGGATTCAAACCCTCGTTTTCCAGATATTCAGGAATTAGTAATTTCCATAGGCTCTTCTGTGCTTTAAAGCGTGATGCTGGCAACGTGCATAACGTGTTATTAATATACTGTAGGTCTCCACGGTGGATAAATTTAGTGTTTTGGTGCTTCCTTCGTAGGATTTTGCCTGGGAGAAATGTGATAGATATTTAGGGGTGCCTTGACTTCTGTTTCTCAGTTTGGCAATAAATCCCTCTAGATTTTTTTTGGAGGATGGGACTTTCCACAGGGCTCCCAGGGCAGAGCAGAGGGGCAGGATGACCTCCCTCCACCTGCTGGTCCCACTCTTCCTGATGCCCCCCAGGATGCCCTTGACCTTCTTGGCCACAAGGGCACGTTGCTGGCTCATGGGCATCCTGTTGGCCACCAGGACTCCCAGGTCTTGTTCCTCAGAGCTGCTCTCCAGCAGGTCAGCCCCCAAAACTCCTCTTTTGCAACTCCTCTGGTTCTTCCAGACCACTTCTATAAATGTGATCAAAGGGTTGTGTGATGGGTGGGGGGGGTTATTTTGAGTTGCTGTTGTCAAGTTTGTTAGAGGTTGGTGGGTAATTGTCAGAATGTCAGAACTAAGCTTTTCAAGAGCATTTTGCATATCATAATTATAAAACTGAGTGTAACTCAGTGTAACTGAGTGCCTTTTGAGCACACTGACCCAGCAGGACACCTCTGAACTTCTGAACATTATAGGATTTATGAAAGAGGGGAAAAAATATAATTAGGGAATACAACCCAAGTTCTTGTCCATGGAAGTTTGTGGAATCTTAACTAAAAACTTACTTTGTGAGAGATGAGTTGTAGATCTTGGCTGGTGGAAAGGCTTTGAGCTCGAGCACACAAACCAAAGGGTATTACATTGCATCTTCCGAAAGGAAAAGAAACAGCAGTTAATATAAATAATTGTTGGGGTGGGAGGCGCGTGTGCGTGTTTGGGCATGTGGAGGGGTGAATAGATATGCACAGAGCCTGTTATTTATTGGGTCATTTATTGGATCTTTCCAGATCCTGCTTTAATGGGAAAGTTCACAGCAATGACAGAACCACAGAATACTATTAAAAAAATAGAGATTTCAAACGTGGGGAAAGGAATCTCATTGCAGCATCTGTAGTTGGTTTTATTAAAAGCAGTTTTAAATTCCCCTGCCTGGAGCAGTTTGGAATTATGGAGATGGGCTGCAGAAATTTACATTTTAATTGAGGCAGAAGACAAAATAGGGCACGGCACAGCATTCACACATTACGAGAAAGAATAAATAAGATATGTATCAGCTTGGGAGACAAGAAATGACTGGTCGTTTTTCACTGCCTCCTGTGCTATATTTTCTAACGGGGCAACGAGCGATGCTGGGCTTGTTTTCTTTCCTCCGTATCACATCGCAGCGACTAAAACCACCCCTATTGAGCAAGTTTTTTATTTAAAACACATTGTAAGAGTGTAAGTATTTCAGAAAAAAAACCCCAAACACCACCACCGAGGACCCAGCAGAAGGTAAAGGCACGTGTGTTGTGATCTGTCCATCGATTCCTTTGAAAGCTTGAGGCCAAGGGTGGCTTCGTGGAGGGTTTGTGCAGTTTGGAAAGTTGGCCAATTTTTGAAATCTGTTTTTTGAAATGTTCTTTCTCCAAAAAAGCTGCTCTGATGCGAATGGGAGCTTGTGCCTGGATAAATATGGAAGGATTTGTTGGGCTTGTTTTGAATCCTGAGCGTGTTTTTCACAGAATCACAGAATGATATGGGGTGGAAGGGACTTCTGGAGATCATCTAGTCCAACCCCCTGCCAGAGCAGGTCCACCCTTGAGAAGGAAACGAACAGATGAAGGCTCCAGAAGCTGGCAAAGAACTTCCACCATGCGGGTATTCCTTATGGCTGCCCTAGAAATGACTGGATCTTACTCTTTTGGATCAGTGGGAGGGCTATATTAAAAAAAAAAATTATGGCTGCCCTAGAAATGACTGGATCTTATTCTTTCGGATCAGTGGGACAGCTATATTAAAAAAAAATATATTAAAAAAATTAAAAATTGGCAATCCTAGAGATTTTTGTTCTAATCCACCACGGTGATTATTCTTCCCTCTTCCAAAAAAACGCTTATGAGGAAAGAAAACATCATGTCCTACATATTTGTCTCGAAAGGATTATTTCTTGGTGATTAAAAAAAATAATAGTTTTCCTCCTTTTAAACCCCTGAGTTCTGACCTTCGTTGTCTTTGATCTGAACAGCTAATCCAGTGGGAATTTAATTTTGATGTGGTTTCAAAATTTGGCCTCCCGCTGGTTTTTAAGTGGTTAGTGTGAAACATGACCAAATCTCCAGCAGTATGGTGCTAATTAACATCATCCCCACGTGCTTTTTACCTCCAGTTAAGCCCAAAGGCAGCAGCCAAATCCAAAGGCAATTGTCCAAACCACCTACCTAGGTCATTGCTGGGGCTGCATTACTCTTGTCTTTGTTTAATTACAATGGGTTGTCTCCATCTTTCAAGCGAAATTACCTCCAGTGTTCTGCACGATGATGTCTCCATCTGCATTGTTCATCCCCAAAATATCCTACTTTGTCCCTTTGTTGCAATAAAGGAGCCAGGGCGCTCTGTTAATTTCTGTAATTCTCCTTTTTCTGGCTTCATGCATACATTTTAAAACCCTTCCAGCCTCCGTGACTTCAGCTCCTCCTTGCAAAATTCTTTCCTTTGGGGAAGTTGGAAAAGCAAACGCAGGGGTGTCACCGCAAGTTCAGCTCCTCAAGTAATTCAATCTCTTATTGAAACATTTACTATTTTACATTTCCCTTTATCCTCACCTCCTCCTTCTCTGCTTTAGAAATCGGTAGTTCTTCGGGTGAGGACGAACCGAGTATGAAACCACGCTAACACAGAGATGAGTCAGATTGAATTTGGGTTTGAATCTTGTTTTAAGCTGTGTAGGTATTTAGTATTCAGTGGCTGCTATGCGTGTAGTAGATGTTCTTTTCCCTTTGGAACAACACAAAGCAAGGAGATTTCAAAGCACAGATTTTTTAGTGTTTTGTCTCTCTTTTTTAAGCAATCTAGTAGTTCCCTTTCAGTTTCACGTCTATTCTTTTGGTTTCTTTGCTCTTACTGCACTACGGTTAGTTTTATCTAATGACTATTTAGAATCCCAGATAATCTGGTCCTGCTCTAAGTAATACCAGGATTTTCTCTGGGAGCAAATGCTCCTTTAAAAGACACTAACACTGACACTGACTCTGTTGGTGCTTTAAGTTGTTGTGGCTTTAAGTCTTCTATTTGTTGTTTTCTTTTACTGCGAAAGATTTGCCCTAAGATGGCAGCATAAGGGAAAGATTTGTTAATACACTGAATTAAATTATTGTGTGTCCCCAAGGATAGGTGTCTTTTCTCATCTGGCTTGATAAGAAATGATTAAAAAGAAATGTTTCTAGAGCCAAATGTAATTGTTTTGTGATATGTATGAGGGAACACAGAAGTAAACACAAAGGAGTAGCATGAGACTGGATGGAGCAGATAAAGATGTGACGTCTGTAGTCTGGGTTGTCATCCTCTAAGCAATTCTCTTCCTCCCTTTGAGAGATTGCACGTTGGGTCTGAAAAATGGGGAATTACTTGAACAACAGTGCTGGAAAGGTTTTGTAAACTTCTGAATTAGTTTCAGGATTAAACAGAGACAAACACCACGATAACGAGGTTTGGGCAGTAACCTACAGTTTACAACCTGATGGACCGTGATGTCAGAGCGGGTGGAGACCAGAGGTTTCTTCACTTCTGTGGTGGACACGGGTGGACAGTTGGATTGTGTCTCCTCGTGGTGGGTTTGTCGTTGGGGACTGGAGGGTTGCCTTAGCCCTTGGGACACAACACAAATCTTCACTCGGAATAAATCAGATAACTTCTGCTGACGGGTGTAATGTCCAACAACTTCTGGAGATCATCTAGTCCAACCCCCTGCCAGAGCAGGTCCACCCTTGAGAAGGAAACGAACAGATGAAGGCTCCAGAAGCTGGCAAAGAACTTCCACCATGCGGGTATTCCTTATGGCTGCCCTAGAAATGACTGGATCTTATTCTTTCGGATCAGTGGGACAGCTATATTAAAAAAAAATATATTAAAAAAATTAAAAATTGGCAATCCTAGAGATTTTTGTTCTAATCCACCACGGTGATTATTCTTCCCTCTTCCAAAAAAACGCTTATGAGGAAAGAAAACATCATGTCCTACATATTTGTCTCGAAAGGATTATTTCTTGGTGATTAAAAAAAATAATAGTTTTCCTCCTTTTAAACCCCTGAGTTCTGACCTTCGTTGTCTTTGATCTGAACAGCTAATCCAGTGGGAATTTAATTTTGATGTGGTTTCAAAATTTGGCCTCCCGCTGGTTTTTAAGTGGTTAGTGTGAAACATGACCAAATCTCCAGCAGTATGGTGCTAATTAACATCATCCCCACGTGCTTTTTACCTCCAGTTAAGCCCAAAGGCAGCAGCCAAATCCAAAGGCAATTGTCCAAACCACCTACCTAGGTCATTGCTGGGGCTGCATTACTCTTGTCTTTGTTTAATTACAATGGGTTGTCTCCATCTTTCAAGCGAAATTACCTCCAGTGTTCTGCACGATGATGTCTCCATCTGCATTGTTCATCCCCAAAATATCCTACTTTGTCCCTTTGTTGCAATAAAGGAGCCAGGGCGCTCTGTTAATTTCTGTAATTCTCCTTTTTCTGGCTTCATGCATACATTTTAAAACCCTTCCAGCCTCCGTGACTTCAGCTCCTCCTTGCAAAATTCTTTCCTTTGGGGAAGTTGGAAAAGCAAACGCAGGGGTGTCACCGCAAGTTCAGCTCCTCAAGTAATTCAATCTCTTATTGAAACATTTACTATTTTACATTTCCCTTTATCCTCACCTCCTCCTTCTCTGCTTTAGAAATCGGTAGTTCTTCGGGTGAGGACGAACCGAGTATGAAACCACGCTAACACAGAGATGAGTCAGATTGAATTTGGGTTTGAATCTTGTTTTAAGCTGTGTAGGTATTTAGTATTCAGTGGCTGCTATGCGTGTAGTAGATGTTCTTTTCCCTTTGGAACAACACAAAGCAAGGAGATTTCAAAGCACAGATTTTTTAGTGTTTTGTCTCTCTTTTTTAAGCAATCTAGTAGTTCCCTTTCAGTTTCACGTCTATTCTTTTGGTTTCTTTGCTCTTACTGCACTATGGTTAGTTTTATCTAATGACTATTTAGAATCTAAGTAATACCAGGATCTTCTCTGGGAGCAAATGCTCCTTTAAAAGACACCAACTCTGACTCTGTTGGTGCTTTAAGTTGTTGTAGCTTTAAGTCTTCTATTTGTTGTTTTCTTTTACTGCGAAAGATTTGCCCTAAGATGGCAGCATAAGGGAAAGATTTGTTAATACACTGAATTAAATTATTGTGTGTCCCCAAGGATAGGTGTCTTTTCTCATCTGGCTTGATAAGAAATGATTAAAAAGAAATGTTTCTAGAGCCAAATGTAATTGTTTTGTGATATGTATGAGGGAACATAGAAGTAAACACAAAGGAGTAGCATGAGACTGGATGGAGCAGATAAAGATGTGACGTCTGTAGTCTGGGTTGTCATCCTCTAAGCAATTCTCTTCCTCCCTTTGAGAGATTGCACGTTGGGTCTGAAAAATGGGGAATTACTTGAACAACAGTGCTGGAAAGGTTTTGTAAACTTCTGAATTAGTTTCAGGATTAAACAGAGACAAACACCACGATAACGAGGTTTGGGCAGTAACCTACAGTTTACAACCTGATGGACCGTGATGTCAGAGCGGGTGGAGACCAGAGGTTTCTTCACTTCTGTGGTGGACACGGGTGGACAGTTGGATTGTGTCTCCTCGTGGTGGGTTTGTCGTTGGGGACTGGAGGGTTGCCTTAGCCCTTGGGAC
>NW_015091299.1:0-2108 GCF_001431845.1 Calidris pugnax | reverse complement strand
AGCCACCCCTCCCAGTTTGGTATCATCATACACTACACAGAAATTTCCCCAGGTGCAGCCACAATGTTCCTGGACAAGCAAGTCTGGAGAGCTTGTCCCCACCACTGCTGCTGAGCTCTTAGAAAGAGCTGTGCAGGTGAACCTCACCCTGCTGCTCTCAGGGCTCTCCCTGAACCAACAGCCACTGGGGGGGTGCCTGGGTGGCACTGACCCACAGATGCCACAAGATGAAGCCAACAGCTGGGTATAAAAAAACGCTTCTACCCTGCAGAGCTCAGTGCCAGAGGACACTGCAGACCCCAGGAGCTAAGGTAAGGAAGGCCTGGATGCCTGCACACAAAGCAAGCTTGTTCAGAGTCATCATAATCAATGAAAAACCGTGTTTGTGTGCATGGAAGTAAAGCATGCAGCGTTGGCATTAACAGGGAACTTTACACTTCAGGCTTTGGGAAATCAAAATCACCTCCACATCTTCTACTACTCCTTATAAGCTCCCAGATGCTCTGGGTGGCCCTGCAGGAGGACGCTGGGCTGAGGGACCCTGTGCTCTGGGGAGATGGAGCCACCTCCTCGACAGCCAGGGTGGACCAGGGGGCTGGGGGATGTCATCCGTGGGGAGAGGGCATCTTGTAGCAGTGAGGGCAGAGGTGGGAAGGAGAGGAAGGACTGGGGCAGGGATGAAGCTGATGTAGGGGGTTGCTGCACTGAAGCAGAGCAATCAGCCTTGCAGAAATGGCCTTTGTAGTGGCCAGTGTCTCCCGCATGAGAGTAAAAGGACATGAAGTCCATCTTGGCTTCCCACTGTCTCCCACCCCATGGCACCTCTGAGATCTGAGTCACTTCATCATCGAGATGTGCCCAGGACCTGCAACACAACCACAACTAAGGACTGCCCCAGCCCACCCACACACCTCCCTCCCATCCCACTCCCCAGCCCAGGACAGCACGGTTGGGCTGCAGGGACCACGCGGTGCAGAGCCCCACTGGCCACCCCGTGAGGGCCCCTCCACCAAGGCCATCTTTGGGCCAAGGTCAGGCAGGAGACCTGTGTCTGGAGGAGGCTGACTTGGGTGGGAGGAGAGCTCCGGGGAAGGGCACACGCAGAGTTTGCAGCCCCAGCTGCTTGCACCCTCCCTGCTCCAGACACGTCTCCTCCTGTCACTCAGTCCTGAGGCAGGGGGAGGTGGGGACGTGGACCACGGTTGGGCTGCAGGGACCACGCGGTGCAGAGCCCCACTGGCCACCCCGTGAGGGCCCCTCCACCAAGGCCATCTTTGGGCCAAGGTCAGGCAGGAGACCTGTGTCTGGAGGAGGCTGACTTGGGTGGGAGGAGAGCTCCGGGGAAGGGCACACGCAGAGTTTGCAGCCCCAGCTGCTTGCACCCTCCCTGCTCCAGACACGTCTCCTCCTGTCACTCAGTCCTGAGGCAGGGGGAGGTGGGGACGTGGACACTCACTTAGGGGGGAAATGCAAAAGGAAAGGACAAGGTCTCTTAGGGAAAAGCACTTTAATAAGGAGCTGAGTGAACAATTAAGAGAAGCATTTGATACCTCCCTCCCACAACACAGCAAACTGGAGTGTGCCCTCCACGAGGAAGGTCAGTGATCCTCTCCCTCCTCAGTCTCCAGCAGCCCCACAGATTGGGCAGCCGTGCACACAGTGGGCATCCCCACATGGCAAACACCCTCAACTGCCACCCCCAGGGTGCCAGGATCGCTGCCTCCACCCCACTCCCCTGGCCAGCTTGTGAACTCAGGGAGGGCTCCACCATCCAAAGCCTTCTGCTGCTTCCCCCAGCTCTCTGATCTGCTCATGCCTCACCACCACCTGCAAACACAGGGGCCTTGAGCCTCAGCTGCAGTGGTTCTGATGGAGTCCTGCCCTACCTGCCTGCAGCCCCCCTCCTGAAAACCCACACATCCCATTTCAGCTGCCATGAGAGTTGTTTAATTCCTCCTCATTTGTAATGAACTCCATGTGCTGCCTGCTAGCCCCAATTAAAAGGTAAAAAACCCATAATCCCTGATTGCTGCCACCTGCTTGTGATGCTCCCTAATGTTGCATGGGGCTCGGGACACATTTTTTGAGCTCAAGAGGAGGCCAGGGCC
>NW_015091298.1:867332-868414 GCF_001431845.1 Calidris pugnax | reverse complement strand
GTGTCTGAGTCCCTCCTTGCCCCCCCCCCCAACCCCACGGTGAGTCCTGGGGGACCCGGAGAACTGCCCCCCCCTACACGGGGGGCTCGCTGCAGAGGACGATCTCCAGTTCCTTGCGGTAGAGCTTGCCCCCGTCGGAGAGGTTCATGATGCTCTTCCTGTAGTTGGTGAGCTGCTGGATGTTCATCTCCTGCAAGGAACGGGATGGGTGGGTGTGCCCGGATACCCCTTTTCTCCCCTTGGGGGGCACCCCACCCGGGGCTGGGACATCACCCCACAACTTCCCCATGGGGATACCACAGGGTTGGCATCTTGACCGGCATCTCGACCAGCATCTCTCCTGGTCCTCATGGAGCAAGGATGCAGCGGGTGGAGATGTTGCTGGGAGAGGGGAGGACGCAGGGGGGGAGTGGATCCCCCGTTTCTCCCTGGGGGGCACCCCCAAGCTGGTACCTTCCCCCCTCAGCTCCCCAATGGGGACACAGTTGGCACCTGGACCAGCGTGTCCCCTGGACCCATTCCTGCAAGGAACGGGATGGGTGGGTGTGCCCGGATACCCCTTTTCTCCCCTTGGGGGGCACCCCACCCGGGGCTGGGACATCACCCCACAACTTCCCCATGGGGATACCACAGGGTTGGCATCTTGACCGGCATCTCGACCAGCATCTCTCCTGCTCCTCATGGAGCAAGGATGCAGCGGGTGGAGATGTTGCTGGGAGAGGGGAGGACGCAGGGGGGGAGTCCAGGAGGTTCTGGGAGGGGCTGGATACCCCGTTTCTCCCTGGGGGGCACCCCCAAGCTGGTACCTTCCCCCCTCAGCTCCCCCATGGGGACACAGTTGGCACCTGGACCAGCGTGTCCCCTGGACCCATGGAGCAGGGAGTGGAAGACGCTGCTGGGAGAAAGGAGGAAGCATGGGGGGGTCCAGGGGGGCTGGGTACCCCATTTCCCCTTGGGGGGCACCCCCAGACTGGGACATCCCCACACACAACTCCCCCATGGGGACACAGGGTTGGCATCTGGACCAGCATCTCTCCCAGTCCTCATGGAGCAGGGATGCAGGGGGTGGAAGATGCTGTTGG
>NW_015091298.1:865695-867216 GCF_001431845.1 Calidris pugnax | reverse complement strand
GGTGGGGGGCAGGCTCCATCCCCCCCCTTCTCATCCCCACTTACTTTCTTGTTCTTCTCATACAGGTCTTTCAAAAGCGCGTCCAGCTCGTTCTCATCAATGAAGCCACTTCCATCCTGGATAACGAGGAGGCACGTCCCCAGGGGGAGGGAGGACACAAGCCAGGGCACCCCCAGACCCAAACCCGGCACCCCCAGACCCAAACCAGAGCAGGGAACTGACCCAACCAAAACCAGGTAGTTTGGGGTTTGGCTTTTTTTTTTTTTGGGGGGGAATGGTATTTCTTGGGGGCAGTTTCCCAGGTGCCCCTACCTTGTCGTAGAAGGCGAAGATGGCATTGAACTCCTCGGAGGACAGCTTCATCCCCTGGGCAGAGCAAGGGACACTGTGGCGTGAGTCGGGGGACAGAGCCAGGGAACAGGAATGGGTTGTTTGGGTTTGGTTTTGGGTTGGTTTTTGGTTTTTTGGTTTTTTTTAATTATTATTTTTATTTTACCTGAAACTTCAGGAGGAAGTTTTCTTGCACAGGCAAAAGTCTGGAAAAGAAGAAGGGCAGGGATGAGCGGGAAGAGGCCAGGAAAAGATACTTTTTAAAATCCAAAAATGGCTTTTTGCTCAGATATTCATTTTGATAGATAGCTTCAGGACTAAAAAAAAAAAAAAAAAAAAAAGCAGCAAATTAAAGAGGAAAACTGTTTTTTCTTGGAAGTCGGCGTGGACTTTTCCTAGATGGGAGCATTTTGGGGGGGTGTCTTCTCCCCTCCTCGCCACCCCGTGTCCTTACCGGGACATCTCCGAGAGGCCCAGCTTCCCGTCACCGTTCATGTCGAACATCCGCAGCTGTGGGGACACAAGTGGTCACCATCACCTCCTCCTCATCCTCCTCCTCCCTCCCACCCACCGGGGGGGTGGTGGGACCCCCCCGGGAGGGGAGCCAGGGCCCCCCCACTTACAATGGTCTGTGTGTACTCCACCAGCTTGGGCTCGTCGTAGGGCCGGTTCGCCTTCTTCAGCAGGTCTGATAAGAAGCCCTGGAAGGAGAGGGCTTCGTTGGGTTGTCCCCACCTTTGGGGGGGGTGGGGGGGTGGATGGGACCCGTCCCAACCAACCCCCGTGCTCGTCACCCACCTTCAGCTCGTTGGCTTCGATGTAGCCGCTGCGGTCCGTGTCGTACCGGCGCCAAGCCTGCGGAGCAGCCCCACCGTGAAGGTCAGCGTGGGCTGGCACCCCCCCCCTCCCTCCTTGTCCCCCCCAACACCAGCCACGACTCGTGGTGGCCCCCCCACCGCTGCCACACACTGTCCCTTGGGGCTGGATGCTTTCCTTCAGCCCCAGGCCAGGAGTTCAAGCGCCATTATCCTCAGCCTTTAATATTTAATGACATCCCCCCATTAAACAATGGCACCCCCTCACCCCACGGGGTGCTCATCTTTCACCCATTGCCTCCACCTCGGTTTAATTTTCCAATTAATTTTCCAATTAATTTAATTTTCCAAGCACAGGCTCCCCCCACCCCCCCCC
>NW_015091298.1:864365-865475 GCF_001431845.1 Calidris pugnax | reverse complement strand
CCCCCCCCTCCCTCCTTGCCCCCCCCAACCCCAGCCACGACTCGTGGTGGCCCCCCCACCGCTGCCACACACTGTCCCTTGGGGCTGGATGCTTTCCTTCAGCCCCAGGCCAGGAGTTCAAGCGCCATTATCCTCAGCCTTTAATATTTAATGACATCCCCCCATTAAACAATGGCACCCCCTCACCCCACGGGGTGCTCATCTTTCACCCATCGCCTCCACCTCGGTTTAATTTTCCAAGCACAGGCTCCCCCCACCCCCCCCGCTGGGTGCTGCACATCCTTTCGGTCCCCATCGGTGATTTGTGTCCCCCCCTCAACCCTGTGGGTGGGTTTCGCCCCCTCCAAGGGCAGGGGGAAGTTTTTTGGAGGGGAGACATCTGCTTCGCCACGTCCCTGACACCCAGGACCCACCACCCCCGAGGGGGAATTTACGGAAAGGTGCTCCAAATCCCTGCAGCTCACCTCGCCTGGAGACCAGGATGAGGTTGCCTGAGGGGCGCTGAGGACTGGGAAAACTCATCCGCCCCCCTCAAAACCAGCAGGATGCCCCACCTCGCCTCCTGACGCTGAGTCTGGGGGAGCCCCGGGGGCAGGGGGTTTGGGCAATGCCAGCTCCCGGTGGTTTCTCTGCACCAGGGACCGAATCCTGCCCAGCGCCAGGGACCGAATCCTGCTCACCTCCATGAACTCCGAGCTGGAGCCCACGTGCTGGCGGAAACACAGCAGGAAATTCTCCTCCGTGGGCAGGATCTGGGCCAGCTGCGGAGAACAGGAGCGTCAGGGGGGAGCACGAGCATCCATGGGGGGAAGGACCCCGAGCATCCCGGAGGGGGGAAGGATGAGCATTCTGGGGGGAGGACCTCGAGCATCCCCGGGGGGAAGGACCATAAGCATCCCAGGGTGGGGAAGGATGAGCATTCTGGGGGGAGGACTTCAAGCATCCCTGGGGGGGGAAGGACCATAAGCATCCCAGGGTGGGGAAGGATGAGCATTCTGGGGGGAGGACTTCAAGCATCCCTGGGGGGGGAAGGACCATAAGCATCCCAGGGTGGGGAAGGACCATCTGCGGGGGATGAAGGATTAGCATCCTGGGGGGAGGATGAGCATT
>NW_015091298.1:863423-864037 GCF_001431845.1 Calidris pugnax | reverse complement strand
GCTTCCCCATCCCGGTGTCCCCTTCTCTTCCCTCCCGGAGGTGCCATTCCCAAGGGAGACGGACGGGAGCCCAAACCCTCGGGCAGGAGGGATGGGGAGAAGGATGGAGCCCAACCAGGAGAAGCCCTTACCACTCCCGCCCCCTTCCTCGCGCTTTCCAGCTCCTGCAAGAAGTTTTCCAGCTCTTTGCCTTCGATGTAGCCATTTCCTGGGGAAGGAAAAATTGCAATAAGATGAGGATAGGGATGGGGATGAGGGTGAGGGGTGAGGATGGGATGGGGATGAAGACAATGGGGATGGGAATGAGGATGAGGATGGAGATGAGGATGAGGACAGGGATGAAGATGAGGACAGAGATGGGGATGGGGAGAGGAAGGGGGGTGAAGGTGAGGATAGGGATGGGGATGGGGATGAGGGGGGGGGGGGGGGGGGGGATGGGGACACATAGCCCCAGGCTTGTCCCCTGCACCCGCTTGTAGGGCACAGGGGGCTTTGTCTCCTTCCCCGTCACGGGGGGGTTTGTCCCCATCCCGCTGTTTGCTGCATTTTCTGCATCTGATGCTGTAACCGGGTGGTTTAATTAAACCTCTCCGTGCCGAGCAACCCCCCCCCCA
>NW_015091298.1:851030-854052 GCF_001431845.1 Calidris pugnax | reverse complement strand
GCATCCCCGGGTTGGGGGGGGAAGGATGTGGAGCATCCCTGGTGTCGGGGGGCTGGCACCACCCACCTCCGCCATCTCAATTTTGCCGTCTGCGTTTTTGTCGTACTTGTGCATGAACTCCTTCATCTTGTCGCCCAAGTTGTCCTTCTTGGAGTCCTGCCGGCAGCGAGAGGGGATGGGAGCATGTGTGTCCCCCCCTGCTTCCCCATCCCGGTGTCCCCTTCTCTTCCCTCCCGGAGGTGCCATTCCCAAGGGAGACGGACGGGAGCCCAAACCCTCGGGCAGGAGGGATGGGGAGAAGGATGGAGCCCAACCAGGAGAAGCCCTTACCACTCCCGCCCCCTTCCTCGCGCTTTCCAGCTCCTGCAAGAAGTTTTCCAGCTCTTTGCCTTCGATGTAGCCATTTCCTGGGGAAGGAAAAATTGCAATAAGACCCCCCCTTGCTCCCCAGTGTCAGAGGGTGGGATGCTCCCAGGGACTGCAGTGCTTGTCGTCCACCCCCCCAGCACATGGACACAGCTCCGAGGTGAACGTGGCAGCAAAAAAAAATTAAAAATGCCACTGAATGTTACACAAATCTGAATTTTCAGGGCGCTGAGCCCCCTGTGCTGCAGCCTGGGGGGGGGGACGGGGGGGACGGGGACACATAGCCCCAGGCTTGTCCCCTGCACCCGCTTGTAGAGCACAGGGGGCTTTGTCCCCTTCCCCGTCGCAGGGGGGTTTGTCCCCATCCCGCTGTTTGCTGCATTTTCTGCATCTGATGCTGTAACCGGGTGGTTTAATTAAACCTCTCTGTGCCGAGCACCCCCCCCCAGCCAGGACTGACACCGCTGGGGGATGGAGGGGGGGGCAGCCAGGGCAAGTGGGGGGCAGCAAGAAGGCACAGCATTGCCCCCCACACCCCCCCACCCCGGGTGCGGGATCAGCCCCCCCCAGGCAGGGAGGCTGGTCTTCGAGGTGGCCCCAGGGCTTAGAAATGTCCCTCTCCCTTGTGTGTCCCCCCCCCAGGCTGCAACACGGGGGACTCAGCGCCCTGAAAATTCAGATTTGTGTAACATTCAGTGGCATTTTTCATTTTTTTTATCCTGGGATCACCACGGCTCTTCCCTGCCGTGGGGGGGACACACACTCTTCCCTGGGGGGGGACACACACCGCAGTGAGGACACCGGCTCTGCAGCGCTGCCACCCCCCTCCCACCAACATCTGGGCACAGCTGGGGGATGGATGCAGCCCCCCAGGGCTCTTCCTTGTGGGCATCCCCCCCACCAAGTCCTTCCGTCTGTCCCCCCCCTCCCTAATTTGAGCCCCTGGAGGCTCGGAGCGCGGTGGCCTGCTCTGTGCCACCACCGGCATCGTCACCCACGGGCTCTGGAGCAGCACCTCCTCCTCGCTGGGAATATCCCATCCATCCGCATCCCGCCTGGAAGCGCCCCAGGGAAGTCCCAGGGCCCTTTCCTTGCTGACAGGGGTCACATTCCGAAGCAGGAGCAGCATCCCTACCCCCACCCCCCCCCAAACATGAGGGGCCAGGGTGATGTCGGGGTGGGAGCCACCGAGGGACGTGGTTTTCCACTCCCCTTCCCAGGGCCTTGGCTTTGGGCGCGGGAGGAAGAGCCACAAGCTCCTCTGAATTCCGTTGGAAAAAGAAAAAAATTAAAATAAAAATAAATCAGCAAGAGTTTTGAGCTGGGAAAAGGAATAATTTTTCCCGGCAGCTTGGCTTTCCCCCAGCAGCAGCTTCGGATGGGGCTGATCCGGGTCTGCCGGGTGCGGAGCAGCGTGGAAAATCCCCTCCGGAGAACCAGGGCTGGTCCGTGGGGCTGCACCTCGGAGCCTCCCTGCGCCACAGGGCCAGGGGACAGCCCAAAGTGGCAATCCAGGACACCCCAGGGGACATCTCCGGGGCCTGAGGAGCCTTAAGGGGAAGCGGGTGAAAGCCCCATCGTGTTGAGGGGGTTGAAGAGCTTGGGTGAGATGGCCCCATCCTGGTCCCTCCATCACCCTGCGCCCATCTGCAGGAGGAGGTGGCTCTGGGGGCTGTTGGAGGTGCCACCCGCCGCGGCAGAGCACAGTCCTCGTCAAGGCCACCATCTCCCCTGCTGCCCCAGTCCCTCCTCTGGCTGGGCAACCGTTCTGCCGCAGCCATATGCCCCCTCCCGGGGGTGGGGAATGTGGGCCAAGCTGGATGGGCGCCCACCTCGAGGTTCAGGAGATGACGGAGCACATCCACGGGCGCAGTGGGACGTGCCGCAGGGGAGGTGGCTGGACACCAGGAGATGCCACCCTCCCATCGTCCCCGACCCCTCGGCAGCTCCAGTGCCAGCTCCAGGGGTGACAGGGACAGCCGTTCCTGTGTCCCCCCCCACCAGGTGCAGCAGGAAGGGACCCAACAGCCCCCCCAGCTCCATCTGCGCAGCCGGGGGACGCTGTGTGATGCAGCTCCCAGAAGGTTTTTGGTCCCCAAACCTCCCCTTGAGGGACAGGAGACCCGGGGAAGGACAAGAGCTTTGCTGCCCCTCCATCACCACCCCACTGCGCTCAAAGAAAACTATTTTTCCCACCAAAACGATGCTGCTTTTTGTATTGTGTGTGTCCCCCCCACACACACACACTTTTTGGGATGCCCAGCTGTGACTCTGTGGGGAGGTGACATCCCCGTTGGTGCCACGGCATCCCTTGAGGAGAGGTTTTGCAGGGCTGGGGAGCAGGTGGGGAGGGACAGAGGGCTCCAGCCATGGCGGGGGGCCATTCTTCTGGGCCAAGGGACACCCCCTTCTGTCACACCCCCACCTCCAGGACAAAGGGGTGGCCCCAGGGGCCAGGCTGGTGGCCACCAAGACGGTGTCAAGGAGGCAGGGTGGGAGAGAGGGGGCTGATGGTGGCCACTGGGCAAGGGTTTCCCGAGAGCCCCCTTCGGGCAGGACCCCCCCTTCCCCCCCCACCAGCACCCAGGGTGACCAGCCCTGGGTGACCCTCGGGGGACGCACGAAAGACACCCGGGGCTAAACATCCCACGGGCTG
>NW_015091298.1:848396-849825 GCF_001431845.1 Calidris pugnax | reverse complement strand
CACCTACCTCTGCCCCATGTCACCTACCCCTGCTCTGTGCCACCTACCCCTGCCCCATGTCACCTACCCATGCCCTGTGCCATGTCATCTAGCCCTGTCCCATGTCACCTACCCCTGTCCTGACACCTACTCCTGCCCCATCACCTACCTCTGCCTCATCACCTACCCCTGTGTAGTGTCACCTACCCATGCCCTGTGCCACTTAGCCCTGTCCTGACACCTACCCCTGCCTGGTGTCACCTATCCCTGCCCCATCACCTACCCCTGTCCTGACACCTACCCCTGCCCTGTGCTACCTACCTCTGCCCCATGTCACCTAGCCCTGCCCCATCACCTACCCTTGCCCTGTGCCACCTACCCCTGCCCCATGTCACCTACCCTGCCCCATGTCACCTACCCCCGCCCCATCACCTACCCCTGTCCTGTGCCACCTGCCCCTGCCCCATATCACCTACCCCTGCCCCATCACCTACCCCTGCCTGGTGTCACCTACCCCTGCCCTGTCACGTACTGCTGCCCCACGCCAGCTCTCCTGCACGATGTCACCTTCCCTTTCCCTCTGTCACTCACCCTACCTGACGTCACCCAGCCCTGCCCCATCACCTACCCCTACCCTGTGCCACCTATCCCTGCCCTATGTCATCTGCTTCTGTCCTGTGCCACCTACCCCTGCCCCGTGACACCCTTGCCCTGTGTCACCTACCCCTGTCCTATATCACCTACCCCTGCCCCATCACCAGCCCCTGCCCTGTGTCACCTAGCCCTGCCTTGTCACCCTGCCCCGGCCTGCCACCTCCTCCTGGCTCTCACTCCATCCCTTCCCCGAGTCCCTGCATCCCTTCCTGTGCCACCCAGCCCTGTGTCCCCACACCTTGTCACCGTCCCCCTGCCTCCCCTGGGCTCCTGAGGGCAGCTCAGGGCTTGCTGTTCCCGGCAGGAGGAGCAGGATGGAGGCAGCCCCAGTGCCACCACCACCGAGGGACCATGCAATGGCCACACTGGGGCTGTCACCCACAACCGGGGACATGAAACCTGGACACCACATCCGTCATTTGGAGGAAAAACCCTGGGATGAAGGCTTTGCCATTCCTCCTGGAGGGGTGGGAGGGGGTTGGGGTGTCTCCTTGGAGGGCTGGGAGCGATGCTCAGCCCAAAAAAGGGACATTTCTCACCCTGGCTCCCGCTGCCACTCACTGGCTCCTCGGGGAGGATTTCCTTTTCCCGAGTTTTTCCCAAACAGCAGGGAAATTTCCAGGCCCAAACAAACAGCCACACGTGGGGTTTGTCACCGGCTCCGGCGCAGCCTGCCCAGGGGAAGCATTGCCATGGCTACTGGGGGGGGGGGGGGGGGGGGGGGGGGGGGGGGGGGGGGGGGGGGGGGGGGTGGGGGGGGGGGGGGGGGGGGGGGGGGGGGGGGGGGGGGGGGGGG
>NW_015091298.1:820518-848337 GCF_001431845.1 Calidris pugnax | reverse complement strand
GGGGGGGGGGGGGGGGGGGGAGGAGGAAATAATAATATAACTCAGCTCCAGCAAGAGGGCTCGGCCGACAGAAATGCTTAATTAAAGATGAGCAGAAAGCAGGGAAGTTCAGCCGTGTGCGCAGAGCAGGGAGTTATCCGGGGAACTCACTGCCCCTCCTGCCGGGCTTTTGCCTCTCTTGGCTGGAAAGTAAAAGGGGGTTCAAGGTGCTTCCCCCCCTCAAATCACAGATTTTTGGGAGCTGGCTCGGTGCCGGGGAGATGGGGAGGTTGGGACAGAGCAGGTTCCAGGCATGGGAAGGAGATGCTGTGCCAGCATCCCGTGGGGAGAGCCAGGCTGGGACGCAGAGCAGCAGCCTTGCCTTCTCCTCCTCCTCTTCCTCCTCCTCCTCCTCCCCATGGCACAATGCAGCCTTCAAGCAGGCACGGGGACGATGAGGGGTTTCTCCTCCTCCTCTTCTTCCTCCTCCTCCCCACGGCATGATGCAGCCTTCAAGCAGGCACGGGGATGATGAGGGGCGTCCTGAGTATTCAGGTCACATTTCCTGGGGTCTGGTGCAGAGATGAGTCCCCAAAAAAGCTTCCTTCTCTCATTATTGGAGCACAATTTTCCCCAGTGGAGCCCGTTGCTTTTCCCTCCCTGCTCCCTCCAGAGCCAGGTTCTCCTGGGGGTTGAGAGGGGACAAACGCTGCCTCTGCAGGGCTGGGCTTAGGGATGTGTCCCCACATGTCCCTACATGTCCCCAGGCTGGGGGGAAGAAGGGGGCACAGGGGAACGTCAGGTCCCCAGCGCTGGTCCTCTCCGTGGGGAGCAGGTCCTGAGTATTCAGGTCACATTTCCTGGGGTCTGGTGCAGAGATGAGTCCCCAAAAAAGCTTCCTTCTCTCATTATTGGAGCACAATTTTCCCCAGTGGAGCCCGTTGCTTTTCCCTCCCCGCTCCCTCCAGGGCCAGGTTCTCCTGGGGGTTGAGAGGGGACAAATGCTGCCTCTGCAGGGCTGGGCTTAGGGATGTGTCCCCACATGTCCCTACATGTCCCCAGGCTGGGGGGAAGAAGGGGGCACAGGGGAACATCAGGTCCCCAGCGCTGGTCCTTGCCGTGGGCAGCAGACCCACGGTGGGATGGCTCCAGGACACCCACCTCTCCGCTGAGAAAGACCCAAGGTGGCTCCAAGGTGACACCTGGGAGCAAAATTTGGGCTCGGGCAGTGCCCTCAACCCATTCCCCTCCATTCCTGAGGAAACGCTTCCTCGAGCTGCCTTTGCAAAGCCCCCGGAGGGGCACGAAGGGCTCATTGCTCCAGGAAGGGGTTTCCCAAGATGGAGAAAGAGGGTTTTAGAGAGAAGGGGTGGTTGTTCTGTTTAAAGCCATCTCCCAACGTGGGCGTCCAGGCTCCGGGCATGGCAGGGAGAAGTTGTCCCCTCCACATCCCAGCTCTTAAACCAGCTCCTCTCTGAAAGTGCTATCAGATTTGGGAAATATCAGCCCATCTCGCTGCTTACAGAGCCAGGCTTTAACCCAGCAACCAACTGGGACCTGCCCCCTGCCATCACCCCCATCTTTTCCCCGTGCTCAGCCTGGCAGGGAAGAGTTCCATTCTTTCCAGCATATTAAATTCTTGCAGGGAAGACTTAAAGCTTTTTGGGGAAAAAAAAACAAACCAAAAAACAAACCAACACAACAACCCAGCATACCAGGAGCTCCTTAATTCAACTGCAGGTTTTTGGTAAAGAGAAATGTCTAAGGGAATTTGATAACTTGAGGGCAAAGCGTAAGTTCGGCTGCTGAGCTGAGACAGATTTGATAACTTGAGGGCAAAGCGTAAGTTCAGCTGCTGAGCTGAGACACACAGTGCTCTTTTTTTTTTTTTTTTAAAAAAAAAGGAGCTTTTAAATTTACTTTTATGTAGAAGGGAGCGCAAAGGGTGAACCTCACTTAAAAGAGCGTCTGGGAAAGCGAGCCTTGCAAAGCAGAGGGGGTGGAGCACACCACCAGATTTCTCTGGGGAGGTTGGGGGGGTTGTTTCTCAGGTGACAGCAGAGATCTCCACTTCAAATCTCACCGTGGGGTCCAGCCGAGGGTTGTACCAGAGGTCTGGGCATCAGGCTTCCACGGGCATCACACATGAGGGCACTGACACAGCATCTCCATCTTCTCCAGGGCACTGGAGACAGTGGGACCCCGTGTCCTGGAGCGATGAGCAAGGAAAAGGCAAAGGGTGGCACAAAGGATGGGTCAGGTTGGCCCCCGGGACCACAGGATGGATCCTGCTGCCATGGGGATGGCCCCTGGGACATGGGCCAGCCCGTGAGGGTGGCATTCACCTCCCAGGCAGCACCTCAGCTCATCCCTAACCCCAGCGCTGAGAAAATCAGGGTGAGGCAGGCAATTTGGGGTTCTCTTGTTCTACTCGCTAACTTTCAGCTTTTCAGGCATCTTCCAGCTTGTCCCCATGAGCACAGAAGCCCCTGGTTCAACAGCAGTGAGAGGAAGCTGAGGTTGTGTATTATGGTCCACTCATCTGGACCATGGATGTTGCCAGAAAGCACTAAGAGCACGAAATAAAAGGTAGGGGAATCAGCAAGCAGCGTGAAGGACCCCATGTTCTGCCTCCAGCAGGGAGAAGTGGCTGCACTGGGACCACCACAGCCCTTCATCACACCCTTCAGCTGCTCAACACTGAGTTGAGATCCTTTGGTTCTTGGTATTTTTTCGTCTAAGAGTTGCCCAGCCCAGTGGGATCAGTAATACCAGTAAAAAAAGGCCAGTCAAGTGTTGGTCCTGATTCTCCTGAGCTTTGAGCTCTGGTGCTCTGGTCCCTCTAGGGATGTCCTCCAGCCTGGGGGGGTTGGAATTGGGGGGTACAATTAAGCAACTCCCTCCTTTCTAACCCGTGGTACTGGCACAAGCAAACAGACCCACTCTTTTCAGGACCACAGCAGGTTTTATTTCCCCCCCCCCCCCCATGACTTTCCCCCACTTCCATCACCGCATTCCAGCCTTTTGAAACTCATCAGCAATTAAAAAAAAAAAAAAAAAAAAGACATGTTAGATTAAAAGTACTTCCAAAACCAGACAAATCCACTAATTAATTGTATTCCCAAAGCATCAGCAAGATGCTTTTCCAAAGTCCCCAAGGCACTTCTCCCCCCATCTTGTCGTATATGGGGACAGAAATCAGGATGCTCACGCAGAGCGAGAGCCGGCCAGGCCCACCTTGGGCAGCAGAAAGAAGAGCCCCCAACTGTTAAGGGGGCTCAAACGCTATGTAGCAAAAAATATTTCTTTAAAAATGGGCATAATTTGGGGTTAAAATTGAAGATGAAGATGTATCCAGACACAGGTGCCTGGTGTGGGTCCACCTCTGGCACAGCTGGAGAGGAGCAGCCCCGGGCGCTGGTGCCCAGCTCCTCCTCGTCTCCAGCCCAGTTTGAGATGAACCAGCATCCCCCAGGTGGGATTTTGGGTTCCTTCTCTTCCCTTTGCAGTCCAGCCTGACTCCAATTAATTACCGGAGCCTGCCAAAATCCCAGCCTTAGCTACTCCAGCCGCTCTCTGGCAGCACAGCTGTCTCCCACTCGCACTTGAGAGACTTTGTATTTACCAAGTATTAATTAGATGAATGTGAAGCACCATTTTTTCCAGGCAGGGGAAATTATCCACGCTCTCTCTCCCTGCCCTGTGAGGAGCCCATATTGGGACGTGTCTGAAAAGGGAAAGCAGGTAGAAGTGGTTCCTTCTTCCTCTGCACAGCTGCCACTTTTCATATTTCACTGCTTTTCCTGCCACCGTTGAGCATTTCACTCCTGCCAGACCCGAAAAAGCAACAGCCCTGTGGAAGGAGGAGCTGGAGTCTCCCTCCCTTTGCCTGTTACCACCAGAGCTGGTCCTTGGGACCCCCTCTACCATCAGACCCACCAAGTGGAAAGAGCTGTCATCTCAGAGGGCTCCTCCAAGTGTCAGGAGCTGCTGGACAAGTGTCTTGGCCAGTAGAGAGCAGGCAACGAACCTCCAGAAGCCCTTCAAGAAGCCCTCCAGAAGCCCTCAAGACCCAGCTGGGCAGATGGTTGGCAGGTCTGACCAGAGATAACCCTGACAGGAGAAGAGAAGGGGATGGGGTGTCCACCCCAAGATCTCTCCTATGCCTGAAGTGCTGGCATTTCATAGGAAACATGCACAGGACAATTCTGTTCCTCCTGGTGGCAACATCTGCAGCCTTAATGATACAGCAGTTGACACCACTAATTGCAGCACGAAGGGCTTCAAGCAAATACCCATCCAGAAAAAAACTCATCAGGCCACAACATCCTTTAGCTCCCGGGGCTGAAGAAATGTCACAGGAGGCTGAAGGCCACGGTGGAGGGCAAGCATCAACGGTAAACAACTGATCAGCTAAATCTAGGAAGGCAGATTGGGAGCTCCCCATGACCAGTCGGGTGTCTTCAGTTCAGACCAGTGTGTCAACTGGAAACATTTAGCGATGACAGTGATGGGCTTCACAGAGAACTCCCAGATAAATGAAGGGAAAAGGTTACCTAATAATTACAGTCACTGTTTCACATCCAGCTGCATTGATGGCTCAGCTTGACCTTTGGGGAACAATGAATAATGCACCATTCTGGTGAACAGTCACCCTTCCTTGATAGACCATCGGTGCGCTGGTAGAGGAGAGCGCGGTGGCTTCTCCTGTTTGTCCTTTGCTCACTGCTAGGCTCAATTTCTTCATGTAAGAGGACCAGAAAAGTCAGAAAAATACCATACCTGCTTCAAAATAATTGCCGCTGTCATTTCCCATCACACAGGGACTGCAGCAGAGCAAAGCTGGGGTGAAACACTGAGGTCAAACCATGGTCTTTCTTTCTTGGGACACCAAAAAGTAACCAGTCTCCGGTGCAAGCGGCTCAAGCTGCCACATCCAGGGACAGAATGAACAACACCAGGCAGAGCTGGACCTGGATCCTCTTTCCAGGTTGGCCAGTCCTACACCGTGCATGGACAACTCATGCCTTGTACCTGAGCTGCACTTTCACCTCCTGTCAAACAGGGGTTCAAGGCTGGAAACGGAGCGGGGAGGTGTGAGGGGTCGTTGGGGGCCACACTGCATCACAGCAAACAGCTACGGAGCTCCACAGCCCGTCCAGAGGAGCAGAGAAGTGAGCACAGAGAGGGCTTTCTGGAGAAGACCTTTGGGGGCGGTAAGGGAACACAACAACCCCATGCAGGGGGATGCAGTGGTTTTCCAGGCTGTGAAATCAACCTCCCTGCCCTGCAGCATCGCTTGTTCCAGACAGATCTCATCTTCAGTCCAGCCTGATAGACATATCCAGGGCCTCACCCAAAACTTGGAGCCTTTTTGCGGGCTTCCACCGGCTTCAGATCAGGTCCTACCAGACCATGCCCAGCAGGAACCAAGCCCCGTGGCCAGCTCTCCACCTGGCTCATGGCACAGGGGCTCAGGGCAATGGAGGAGCAGAGACGCAGGGCAGGAGAGGCAGCACCATGAGCCAGAGAAGCACCAAAAGCTCTGCAGCAGAAGGAGGGGGAGCTGGAGCCCACGGTACCGAGGGGCTCCTTGCTGACATAGGGGTTTGGGATCTACCAGAGGTCAGACCCTGTGTAAGTGCCAGAAAGCTGTTTTGGTCACTGGCTACTAAACAAAGGGATCATTCTGGAAAAAAATTCGAAGCAAACCTCTGCACCTGATCAGCTAAAGCACAGGGACAAAGATCGAAAGGTCTATTCAAAAAGCAGGAGAGCAGAAGGGCACAGTCTCACCGACAGCTCTCCCCCAGCACTTGCAAGTGTTCACTCGTTACGGTAAGAACGATAAGCGGCTGGAGGTCACGGAGAGTTTGTGCCTTCCCCCAGCTTGCCGAGGAGATGCTTGACCAGCTTCTGCAGGGCTTCAGCCCGGACCACCGAGACGCGCAGCACTTCCTCGTGGTTGGCTTTCTCTTGGCTGGTGTAGCTTGCCACCACTTTGTTGGTGATGAGGGAGATGCCGAGGACTCGGAGGCCACAATGTCTGGCTACGATGACTTCTGGGACCGTGCTCATGCCTGTGGTAGGAGAGGAAAGGAGCTGGATGAGTCAGGATTTACACCACAACAAGATCTCTCCAAGGCTGCAAGCCCCCATCCTACCCTCAGCCCATGCCCTCGTCTCATCCCCCCCCCAGTCAAAGGCTGTCACAGTTGTAGCATTTACAGCTCCACCTCTGCTCGGCACAATAAACCACCCACATTGGATTCCTGAGCGCTACGTCTCTCTCCCCGAGACGTGTCAGACTGCTCGCAGCCCTGCGAAGAGAAGCACTGATGTGCTGTGTCATTTGGGTCTTCTTCTCCTCGGCTGGAAAAAACAAAAAAAGCTACTGCAAAGAAAAATGTCTTTGTGGGAAGCTGAGCTCCTTCCCTCTCACACAACGAATCTGCGGGTACTAATGAACAGGTTTCCACGAGATGCTTCAATGATGAGGGGTCAAGCTGGAGGAAAGATATGGATGACAATGCTTCCTCGTGTGCAGTTGGGAAGCTATCCCTAACTACCATCCCGAAACCATCGAGAGTCTTATGGAGGGCTGCTTTGTAGGGAAGAGGTACGCTAAAAATCCTCAAAAGTGTCAGAATTTGCCCCTGTACTCGGCACTGGTGAGGCCACACCTCGAGTATTGTGTCCAGTTCTGGGCACCTCAATACAAGAGAGATCTGGAGGTGCTGGAGCGAGTGCAGAGGAGGGCAACGAAGCTGGTGAAGGACCTGGAAGACAAATCATATGAAGAGCGGCTGAAGGAGCTGGGGCTGTTTAGTATGAGGAAGAGGAGGCTGAGGGGAGACCTCATCACTCTCTACAACTACTTGAAAGGACACTGTAGAGAGGTTGGTGCTGGTCTCTTCTCACAGGTAATTAACAATATAACGAGAGGGAACGGCTTCAAGCTCCAACAGGGTAGGTTTAGACTGAACATTAGGAAGGAATTTTTCACAGAAAGAGTGGTCGGGCATTGGAACAGGCTGCCCAGGGAGGGGGTGGAGTCACCGTCCCTGGCTGTGTTTAAGGGATGTTTAGATGGGGTACTGAGGGACATGGTGTAGGGGAGGACTTTGTAGAGTAGGGGAGATGGTTGGACTCGATGATCCCAAGGGTCTCTTCCAACCTCAATGATTCTATGATTCTATGATTCTAATTTAAAAATATAATAGAAAAGGACTCTATTTCTGCTGGGGGCCTGCTCGGTCCTGCTGAAGTGAAGGTGTCAGAGCGTGGGAGATGTGCTTGGGAAATAAACCCAACGTTGTAGCGGGGTCCCTGTCCCGGGCAGCCCTAAGCAGAGACTTTCTGCAGATCCATCCCAGAAGCTGCACTAAGGCGCTGCAGGAACACACAGAGCTCATTTCTCTCTGCCCAGGAGTCTCCGAGGGAGAGTGGAAGCCTGAAGCGAGCCAGCCTCGAGCAGAATTAACCCTTTAATCCAGGTGCCCAACCAACCCTCCCCCCAGCCCAGCCCCAGCCGCGTACCCACAGCATCCGCCCCCAGCGCCTGCAGCAGCCGGCACTCGGCGATGGTTTCGTAGCAGGGACCAGGCAGCAGACAGTAGACTCCTTCTCGGACGAAGCTCAGGAAGCCCAGCTCCTGCGCGCTCTCCATCGCCAGGCCCAGCAGGTCTTGTTCATAAGCATCTGACATGCAGGGAAACCTCACTCCAAACCTGCAAGGCAGTAAAAGGCAGAGCTGTGGTGATAGCGCTGCTGCCTGCCCTCCAGCAGAGTTCTGAGATGCTCCCCCTTTGGAGAAAAGGGAAATGTTGAGGGCAGACCTGCCGTGGATGCAATCTCTCTCATCCCAGACTCATCACGAGATACTTCTGCCACCATGACACTCCTGCTAGATGTCATCACCCGAGACCCTCAGCAAGCAGAGGTCATGGCTGTTGGAAGGTCTGGCACTGCTTTCCTGCCACACAAACTCTTCAGGAATGGTCTTTCCAAGGACATGGAGCTGTTGGAGTGGGGCCAGAGGAGGCCCCGGAGATGCTGGGAGGGCTGGAGCCCCTCTGCTGGGAGGGGGAGCTGAGAGTTGGGGGGGTTCAGCCTGGAGAAGAGAAGGCTCCGGGGAGACCTTCCAGCCCCTTCCAGTCCCTCAAGGGGCTCCAGGAAAGCTGGGGAGGGACTCTGGATCAGGGAGGGGAGCCCCAGGAGGAGGGGGAAGGGTTTGACCCTGAAAGAGGGGAGATGGAGCTGAGATGTGGGGAAGAACTTGTTTGGTGGGAGGGTGGTGAGAGCCTGGCCCAGGTTGGCCCGAGAAGCTGTGGCTGCCCCATCCCTGGAGGGGTTCAAGGGCAGGTTGGAGGGGGCTTGGAGCAACCTGGTGTGGTGGGAGGTGTCCCTGCCCAGGGCAGGGGGTGACACTGGATGGGCTTTAAGGTCCCTTCCAACCCAAACCATTCTGTGATTGTGTCTCCAGGGAACACTGATGGCCAATTCTTTCCCCAGTAACTCCCCGCAGTGATTTTTATATCTTGTCCATCAGACAGCTGCTGCCCTTTGCTTCTCCTGCAGGATGGCTTGCAAACAGGAACCAAGTCCCAAGGGTTGTCCCAGTGAGAGGGTTTGAGCAGGGCCCAATGGAGCATGGGTCACTACTTCTAAGACTCACCACAGCAGGCAGTTCCTAAACTGGTCTCACAGGCAGGGATGCCCCGTACCACAACAGCAAGGGCTGTCCTGTCCCTGCATTAACATCCTAATGCATGGAAAAAGAGTTGGATGCACTGAACTCAGTGACATCTGAGTCTTTCCATTCATGTCCATTTGAAGGTCCTCAAAGCTTGACTTTCTTTGGAAGGCAGAAGAACAAATCTTGCTAGTCAGAAAATACATCCCATGAAAGAGTATCTACGTCTGCATTTGGTTCCTGGTGCAGCAAAATCACACCGAGCACAAGCCTGGAGACTCTTCTAGGACAGAAGTTCAATCCAACTGCGCATTTGAGATGCCCCAGTAAGTTCTTCCTGCCCCTCCGCTGCCCACCCAGGGCACGCACACATCCTGTAGGTCTTATACCGCATCTGCCAGCCCCAGAGAATGGGTATTGGATACCCAGCAGAGCATCAAATGGTATTAGTTGTCTACATTTAGACAGCAACATCCCATTCCAGGTGTTGTCCTTTGCAGGGAAATGGGGAGAGTAGCACATGGTGGAACTCCAGGCTACCATATTTTAGGTAGCCTTCATGCTGTGCTTCAAGGCTGGGTCTTCTCACTTGCTTTGGACCTTAAGATAACAGCTCAGTCCTGTTTCTGACTGAGGAAATGCTACTATTGACTCAAGGAGAACACAAATACATGGCCAAGTCTGGCGTGCAGCTGCTGAGGAAGTCTGGAAAATAAACTCCCAGCCACGTTCACCAATCCAGTTTGGTAGGGGTGGACCAGGTCCCTCATCTAGGCTATTAAAGCTCTTGTTTTCATGTTCTTCCAGCTGAATGCTCAGGGCAGTAGGTGGCTTATTTTACATTTATAAACAGTTAAATGTTATATAAATAAAAAACCAACTTTCCCATCTGGTCTGAGGTAATAAGTATTCATCACCATGAAAATTGCTTCTCTTGCCTGAAGGATGGCCAGCAACGCGGAAGCCAATCTCTAATTTATTAAATTCAGTCCTCAGATTTTTGCAGCATTTTCCCTTTTTCACATCACTTCATTGCCTCTAGTTTTACTCTGCTGTGCTTAGATAAATCCTTCCCGGTGGCTGGGCTGGACAGGACTGGATTTTAGGAGGAGGAAGCTCAGCTAAAGCTCTGCAGTACCTTGAAAGCCGTTTCATAAAGACCTTTTTGCCCATTTTGATGCTGTGGTCAGCCATCCAAAAGTCACCTCCCAGAGCACTACAGCCTTCGCCAGGAAGCTGCTCCTGGGAGGCAACGAGACAGCGCCGCCGCTTTGAATGTTCTCCAGATGCAATTATTGTTTGGTTGGCGTTTCTCCTCCTGTTCCTGCATGATTATGCAAGTCCAGAGAGCTTTAAACACTCCTCCCTGTGCCTTCTGTGCTTTTGATCATTCTTTCCTCCAACCCACACCAGTACCTGTGAAGATGCAAAGACGTTCCGCTTCAGATGGGTACTGTCCTCTTGCCATGTGAACGGCAGAACAGCATTTATTTCTCCTGAGGTAGTTGCTAGCACCTTTCAGATTTCTTCAGAAGTAGCAGCCAGATCTGGCGTTACATCAGGGAGGAAATAACTTTAACTGGAAACCAGACGGACCACCTTATCCTCAGCCAGAACTTTCTTTCTGGAAAGATCCCAGGACAGCCCAGGTTCCTGCCCTGCAAACATGCCCTTTTTTCAAGATGAAGCTACCAACTCCACAATGAATTTAACCAGCTCGTTATCTAAACTCACTCTTTGCTCATAAACTACCACCTCCTTCTCCACCTCTGTTACTTGTCCTCTGCCTTCACACACCTGGATTTCACCTGGCTTCTCTCCTGCCAGCTTGGCTAGGACATAATTCCTGCTCATGTTATCTCCTTATCACAATCCAGCCTCTTTCCTGCCGTAAGGCTCTTGACAGCCCTGGATCTTCTTGGCTTCCATGTTGACTTTCCACACGTTTGCCGTGCTCTCCTTGGCTCAGCCTGAGCCTGGTGTGGATGTGTCCTCACTCTCTGTTTAGCCCCGTCTGAGACCCAACGGGCTTCTTTATGTAAACACCAGTCCATCTGGCATGTCCCCTCTCAATGCTATGACCTTGCTGGTGCTGGTTGCCTTCCACCCTACCAGTCTCACAGTGCCTTGGAAGGGTTTTAGGATCATAGATTAATTTAGGTTGGAAGGGACCTTGAGGTCATCTACTCCAGCCTCTTGCTCAAAGCAACTCCGTGTCTGGCAACAACTGCAGTCCAGGAGTGGGGATGTGTTACAAGTTCCTCTGTGTACCATCCATAGGGTAAAGATCCTGTTACGCAGCTCATATACAAACTCTGATTTCCCAGCTCAACCAGCAGCAGGTCACTCTCGTAGATCTAGAGGTCTCCTGAGAGGCTGCCAAGACAACCACCTCTCAGGAGGCTGATGCCTTCAGTGAATACACGATGTCAACAAAGACACTGCCGTTTGATGACCTGGATACAAGGGTGGGTATCAGGAGATCTTGAGGTTTTGTCTTTGCTATCAGCTTAGTGCCTGGCCTCTATCAGTTCCACCACACCAGAAGTGGCTGTTGATAAACGCCGGCTGGAAGCACGGCAGTTCACCAGATTGCTCAATTAAGAGGACCTAGCAGAGAGAGAGGGACTGACAAGAAGAGACAGCAGCAGGTCTCTTCAGCAGACGGTACGGCTGGCGATGTCAGGAGAAGGATCAGGAGCCTACTTTTATAGAACAAAACCTTCTGGAGGTTTGCGTATAAACTCCTTACAGGCTTGGAGGAGCAGGAAACAGCCAAGGAAGGGTGCAGGTGGCGCAGCACACACAGCTATTGCTTTAACTTTTCCCTCGTGGGTACCCGGAGCCAAACTCTACCTCTCTGTAAATACTTGCCAGCGGGCACAAATGGCAGTCCCAGCCTGCAGCTGGAGGAAAAAGGACTAATTGGTAACACGGGGGCTGAGGGGTCAGCCAAGGGCTAGGAAAAGTGTATTTAGCCTGAACTTCAGGGTGGGACAGCAGGAGATGAATCAGGACAGGAGCAAAAGGCAGTAAGAGGGCTGTTATGGAAGACTAAACAACATGTCATGCAGCTTGTCTAAGGCAGCAACACCAACCCTTCATTAAACCACCAGAAATGCTGTTCTGCTCTTTGCAACCTTATGCTACCCAGTTCTGGGAGGGTGGGGATGCCTCCTTACCTCTCATCGTTTGGTCCACGCAGGGGATTCTGCCCTCCCAAGCCAAAGAAGCTGATGTGATCTTTAATGAACATGATGTCCCCCACTTGGAAGTGGGGATTCAGTCCTCCAGCAGCATTGGTGACAATCAAGCTCTCCACCCCCAGGAGGAAGAAGACCCTGATGGGAAAGGTGATCTGCAAGAACCAAAGGTATGTACACAATGAGTATCGCAATTCCTAGACAGCTACCACTACCTTTGTAGCATTGCAATTTGTGGACAGTTCACATGATGCAGAGAAGGGTCTCGATGAGGCCACAAGGAGACCAAACAACTGGAAAAGGTGCAGCAGAGGGCCACAAAGATGATCAGAGGGATGGAGCACCCTATGAAGACAGGCTGAGGGAGCTGGGGTTGTTCAGCCTGGAGAAGAGAAGGCTCCGGGGAGACCTTAGAGCAGCCTCTCAATACCTGAAGGGAGCCTATAGAAGAGCTGGGGAGGGACTCTTTGTCAGGAGGTGTAATGATAGGACAAGGGGAAACGGTTTTAAATTGGAAGAAAAAAGATTCAGATTAGATCTCAGGAAGAAATTTTTTACTATGAGGGTGGTGAGACACTGGAACAGGTTGCCCAGAGAAGCTGTGGCTGCCCCATCCCTGGAAGTGTTCAAGGCCAGGCTGGATGGGGCTTTGAGCAACCTGCTCTAGTGGGAGGTGTCCCTGCCCAGGGCAGGGGGGTTGGAACTCAGTGATCTTTGAGGTCCCTTCCAACCCAAACCATTCTATGATTCCATGATTCTATGATTCTCCAATTTTAAATTTTCCACTAATTTAAATCGAAACAATTTGAACGTTTTTTTAAACATATTAAAAACTCATCTTGAAATGAATACTGTTCAAATTCGAGCCCATGATTTCCACAGTTGCACTAAGGTCAAATAGATGTGGTACAAAAAGAATATGCAGATAATTCCTCCTCGCTGCCAAGGTCTTGCGGAGATCAAACCACTGCACTGATTGAAGTAACTCCTTATGCACATGGACTCGGAGGGTAATTGATAAACCAGCTTTTTACAGCAGCGATGCATTTCACAGAAACATAGAGATTATTTTCTTCATTTCATTTTATTCACGTTAGTTCACTTCAGTGACCTGCTTATCCAAACTTAAGGAACGACTGGGCACCGGAAAAAAAAAATCATTCGAGCAGATTGATTTTGAGGAGTCAGGATGGAATCAAGACGATATCTGCTACCTCTCAAATGCTAAAGAAGCTGTAAGCAGAAAATTCCCTAGCTATGGACATAACTTCTTTAAGAAATGCATTTGTTGTAATAGACAAACATGTTTTGATAATCTAGTTTTGTACCAAGTGCATTTAAAATAATTTGGGTTTTTTTGTATAAAAAGTTGAGTGGGGCCAGGCATTACAGTTTATACCCAAATGCAAACTGACCTCAGCCACAAATAAAATTCAAAGCTATCTGAATAAAAAAAAGAACGTGCAAAACTATCAGCCAGTAAATAAGAAATATTATTGGTGTTTCCGAAGGAAATGTAAATAACATGCATGTCAGCTAATACTTGAATATTCACATAGTTCTCTACGTTAACTGGGAGAGTGTGCCAAGTTAAACGAGCCAGGGAGTTTTTTCTAGAGAAAAAAAAAAAAAAGCTGTACGCTATACAAATGCAAAAGATTAAAATAGATTATTCTTACCACTCATAGTTTTGCAACTGCTGATGTAAATCATTATTAAAATGATGGAGTTAAGCTATATACATCAACCTGCCTGGTGCGATATGCTATTTTGCCCTGTGAGTATAGTGGGGATAGCCACCTCGTATGGCTGCGCAGCATCAGCTTCACCCAGGAGAAGCTGACTGCCTCTCCATTTGAACTCCCAACTGTATTTTTTTTGGGGGGGGGGAGGGGGAGAGAAATTGAAAATCTAAGCAAGATTCATCGCAAGAGCAATGGAGGCTCATTGCAAGAGCTAACCTCCTGCAGCTAGACATCAAAGCAAGCGGTTGCTTTTGCAGCTTTTACAACTTATCTCCTGCAACGTGAAATGGTTTTCTTCAGGAGAACTCACCGTGCTGACGGAGTACCCTTCGTAGTAGTGGAAGCGTCCCTGCATGCACACGCAGGGCTGCCCGTTCAGCTCCCCAAACACCAGTCTGCCCACGTGCCCTGCAACTGGAAATTAACAGAGTGTCATTTCAGTCACAGCTCGCGAGGTCTTTGACTTCAGAGGGGTTTGCCAGTTGGCGATTATGCATTACAGCGGGGCAGAGCACCGCAAAACCAGGAGCTGGAAGTGAAGTAAGTACCATAACAAAGAAATACAGAATCACAGAATCACCAACTAAACCCCACACCCACAACCCCACACACTACACCCCACCACAAACCTATAACATTGGGCACTAGAGCATGCCCTGAAGAGCCACGTCTACACGTTTCTTAAATCCCTCCAGGGATGGTGACTCCACCCCCTCCCTGGGCAGGCTGTTCCAGGGCCTGACCACTCTTTCAGTTAAGTAATTCTTCCTAATATCTAATCTGAATCTCCCCTGCTGCAGCTTCATACCATTACCTCTGGTCCTGTCATCATTCCTTTGGGAGAAGAGGCCAACCCCTGCCTCTCTACAACCTCCTTTCAGGTAGTTGTAGAGGGCAATGAGGTCATAGGGTTTTTTTTTACTGCAAATACAAATTTCACCACCGAGGGACTGCTCTGCCAACCAGTGCCACGCGGCGCACGGTGACTCGAGTGATCTCTCTGTAAGGTTGGACTGTGCTGTCAACGGATGTCCTGAGGAAAGGGACTTAGGGGTGCTGGTGGATGAGAAGCTGGACATGAGCAGGCAGTGGGCACTTGCAGCCCAGAAGGCCAATCCCATCCTGGGCTGCATCAAAAGAAGTGTTGCCAGCAGGTCCAGAGAGGGGATTCTGCCACTTTACTCTGCTCTGGTGAGACCTCACCTGGAGTATTGTGTGCAGGTCTGGAGCCCTCAATATAAGAAGGACATGGGCCTGGTGGAGAGGGTCCAAAGAAGGGCCAGGAGGAGGATCAGGGGGATGGAGCACCTCTGCTACGAGGACAGGCTGAGGGAGCTGGGGTTGTTCAGCCTGGAGAAGAGGAGGCTCCGGGGAGCCCTAATAGCAGCCTTCCAGTACCTGAGGGGCCTACAGGAAGGCTGGGGAGAACCTGTTTATGAAGGCCTGCAGGGACAGGACGAGGAGCAATGGCTTCAAGCTGGAGGGGAACAGATTTAGACTGGAGGGGAGGAGAGGGTTCTTCACTGTGAGGGTGGTGGAGCACTGGAACAGGTTGCCCAGGGAGGTGGTTGAGGCCCCATCCCTGGAGATATTGAAGGTGAGGCTCGATGAGGCCCTGGGCAACCTGGTCTAGTTGGGGGTGTCCCTGCTGACTGCGGGGAGGTCGGACTAGATACCTTTGGAGGTCCCTTCCAGCCTGGACCATTCTATGATTCTATGACTGATGCCCCTGGGTTGCGCTAACCTGTGCTCCGTGGGAAATTAGGGATGTCCTCGTATGGAAAGACTGTCTTGTTTTCCAGCACATCGGCCAGGCCTCCCAGTCCGGATCCGCAGATGATGGCCGTCTTCGGGCGCTGGTCGGTACGGGCGCGTAACCAATCTGCTGTTTCCTTATACACCTCGTACCTGTTTCTGCAAAAGGAGAAGAGATCAGCGAGGCTGACGACCCCTCCAAAGAAAAAGCTTCAAAGGATAAAAGTCCTGAAAAGGTGCAAAGAAGAAGAACTTTCATTAAAAGTGAAATAACAGGAGCTTCACTGCTATTATTGAAGATGTTTCACTTTTAATCTCATATATTTTGCCCTCAGCCAGAGGCAAATCACTTGAATCCTCTTTGCTGGTTTCATTCTGCAGTGGAAGAATGGCTAATGATACCCAGATCACAGAAATGTCACAAGGCATAACCACTCCTGCCTCTGACAGACTCTGGTCTCTCTTGAGCTACTGAAGGAATGCAAAAGCACAGTTAGACCAAGAAATTCCAACCTATATGTGCACGCACAGAGATGTCCAGCCTGTGATGGGGACATACAAGAGGATGGAAGTCCAAAAGCACATGTACAGCATGGGTGGGATGCTGTGCTGATGGAGTAGACACCATTCTCTGCAATAGGAAGACCACTGGGATGTGGGGCAAGCATCACCTACAGAGATGGAGAACCCAATCTTCCTAAGTGCTGAGTGGCATCAGCTCCCAGTGCTTCCTTCTGGGGCTGGTAACGCATCTCAAACATCCACTTTCTCCATAACTCCTGGTTTCAGTAGAGGAGGCTAAACGTGGAGATCTCATTCATCCTTTCCTTACCCACAGGGCGGGAAGTGGGTCACACATGCAGATCAGTCCTGGGCAAGAGGCCCAATGACATCAGTCTATGTCAAAACAAATGAAAACCAGAAATTTGGGCTCCTGGGTCTCCTTATGAAGTCTGATTGAAGAGGGGGACTGCTCGAATACCTTGGTAAAAATAGGTCTTATCCAGCACTGAGGCACGTTGCTAGAAGATGGGATAGAAGCTGACAGTACACTGCCTGTCATGTATATGTCTCATGGGAAGAGAGAGGACTTCAGTTTTTAGGCCTGTCAGTCCGATATTCATCACATGCATTAATCAGTTTTGAAACACAATCAATAGCAGAATAATCCCATAATCCTGTTTCCAATAGGACAATGCTGATACCTTCTGAAAGTCAATATCAAGGTTGATTGGAAGCTCTCTTCAAAAGCAAAGGTACTGAGAGCATTTCTTGGTGGCATCTCAGACATTACCATTGATAAGCAGAATTAATGACTGTCTATGACAGAGGACTGGGTGACAGAGTGAACCAGCACAGGCAGGGGCAGCAGGTTCTCTCCATGAAAAGCTGATCTGCTTATTAAGGGGTGAGATAATCAGATGCTGCGAGGCTGAAGGTGATGTAAAATTGACCGGAGATGCTGATAAGCAGCCACACTTCATGAATGTTTCTTTGTTTTAATCAAGTCTCTTATTTCCAGAGGTGCAAACCTTAGGCACGTTGTGATTCTGCTGTTCTGCAGCCTCAGAGGACATACAGAAAAGCTTTCCAAGCAGTGCTCTGCGTTCCAGGTCTTAGACCATTGATGAAGAGGATTTGACTGTCAGGGTACAACCGGTTCCTCTGACTGGAGTATCTGATATTCAAATAAAGGATCTCCACTCTATGTGTTTTCTTTCTTTATATGGACCAGGTAGGCAGCTATTGCACAGATATCTTCTGTGAGCTTTTTCATCTCCTGCTATCAGTCCTGTCCAGTGGCCGATACACTTATGTTCCCAGTTACAAACTACGGTGTCAGAAACACCCCAATATGTCATCAACCTGCAATCCAATGAGAAGAAATAACTTCCACGTTCACAAATTAAAAGAAAGTCAGCTGGCTGAAATACTCCTCAAAGGAAAAGTCTGGAAATGAGAAAGAGGTTATTTACCATAACATATTGTTGAATTTTTCAAGTGCACCATGAGCACTTGAAATAAGCAAAAGCGGGGAGAGTGACGTTAATGAAGCCTACACTTGACTTATCCCTTGCTCCCAGAGAAAAGCTTTAAAAGTGCTTTACATACATTAACGAATGATTCCCCCCAATTTCTCTGTTAAATAACTGTAATCCTTGTTTAGAAATTAGAGGGAACCAGGAGAATTTCAATGTAATACCCAAGCTTTTGACTCATGTGGCAGACATGAGAAAAGAATGAGGTCACCAGGATCTGCTCTTCCACTTGATCAATAATCCCCTCTTTTTTGTTTTGGTTTGTTTTTTAAAAAGGTGCATACACCCTTGCAAAACAACATTAAAAATTGGATTATTCCTATAGATATTTTAGGAGTGTGGGATGAAGCCGATTCCATGTCTGCTGAAGACATTGGGATTGATTCGAGCTGTGCTGAGTTCAAGGGAATTTTTTTTCTGTCTAAATAGAAGACGTTAAAATATTTATTATCCAAAGTAAAACTCCAGTGCTGCCTAACTGTCCTTGCCCGAAAGGACCTTCAGCGGGCTCACACGGGCCTTGCAGAGCCCTCTCCATCCCAAAGGCTGAGCTGAGGGATGGTTCTCCATTCCCAGGAATGCCAAAATTCATCTGTGATGCCCGGCTTGCAATATTTAGCTTGATGCACAGCATCAAAGGGGACCTGCAGGCACGGATAATTTCTGGCTACGAAGGAGGTACCTGCTCAGCGGGAGCAGAAAGGGGGAAAGTTTGACCTGTGGGTCACCAAATGCAACGTTTTGCCTGGAACCGCATGAGCCCGAGGTCTGAGCAGGGCTTTTGACAGCCCGAATTAATACATGTAGCACAAAGCCCTCTGTAGCTACTCCATCTCCAACAATGCACACCTAATAATAGTGCTCGGTAGCATCGCTTTGGATTAAATCACAGGATCAGCTGAAAACACAATCCCCTTTTATTGTGATTGCTGTCATCCACTGGAGAAACGCATCTGTTGCAAAACACAGGACTGTCACCGGTGACGGATCTTTTGTGGCATGAAAAGAAACCACCCTCATTGTGCTCCTGAGGTTGGTTGAAAGCAAATCCACGGAAAAAAGCAGACATAGCCCCGATAAGCAGACAAAGAGTTACGTTGCGGAGAGGGGCAGACCGCCATACATTTTTTTTTGCAGCCTAGACCCTCTGCATGCCACGATATTTGCCTCTTCTGGCCCAAAACCTCTCCCAAGGTCACCTGCTCCTTGCCATATTTCATAATACCAGCACCTGACATGGGCAGATGGCCAGGCTCCTCTTCAATAATAAGATCTTTACCGCTGAGCAGCCCTGGCCTGACGTTTATTGAGTGCCCAGCAAGAAGAGGAAAACAAGGAGGGGGAAAAGCGATGCCATTTCGCCAGCCCCTTCTGAGCTCGGGTGGCCGTGCACCCCCTGTTTCACAGCCCCTTACCTGTCTTCCTCAGCATAGGCCATCCTCCTCCTCTTCTCTGCTTAACCAAAAAGGGGATGCTCTCTCAAAATGGAGCTGTGGGGTTTTATTTGACCAGAAAGCAGAGGCCTATTGAGCCCCGGGGAAGCTGCCGCTGTCTCCGGCGGTGAGTCAGGGAGGTGTGTCCCAGCTTCCCTCTGCAATTTCCCCCCCCCCCCCGGGAGCATCCCTAATCCCCGAGTAGGAGGGGCATTGCTGAGGACATCTGCTTTTCTGGTCTCACCCCTATGACACGCAGGATCTAGAACTCTGCGGGGAGCTCACACCCGTAGAGCGCAGGTTAAAGCCTCGAAAGTTCACACGCGCGCACACGCACGCACACACTCTCCAGAGGGACCCACGTAGATTTGCACGCCTGCCCCGGCACGTGTCCACCGGGAACCAGCTGGAGTCACCTGCTCCATTGGGATTCAAACCCCTCACGGGATGCCCTGTACCGCCTACCACCGACACCAGCAAGGAGACATTTCCACATCACACGTTGTTCTCTCACTGTTTCTTCATGGCAACCATCCTTCAGGATTATTTTTTTTTGTGTCCACATTTCATCGCCTCCCCCATCTCAAAAGGAAATACTGTCTTCAGATACAGAATCACAGAATGATACAGGGTTGGAAGGGACCTCTGGAGATCATCTAGTCCAACCCCCTGCCAAAGCAGGGCCACCCAGAGCAGGTCCCACAGGAACGTGTCCAGGTGGGTTTGAATGTCTCCAGAGAAGGAGACTCCACCACCTCCCTGGGCAGCCTCTGCCAGGGCTCTGCCACCCTCCCAGCAAAGAACTTCCTCCTCATGGTTAGATGGAACTTCTTACATTCAAGTTTGTGCCCATTTCCTCTTGTCCTGTCCCTGGGCACCACTGAAAAAAGACCGGCCCCATCCTCCTGACACCCTCCCTTTAAGTATTTATAAGCATTGATCAGATCCCCCCCTCACTCTTCTCCAGACCCAAGTCTCTCAGCCTCTCCTCGGAAGGGAGATGCTCCATGCCTCTCATCATCTTGGCCAAGGGAGATGCTCCAGGGCCCTCATCATCTTGGCTCCTAAACTCCTGTTCAGCTGATTACACAGTAAAAAAAGAAAAAGACCAAAACCAAACCCAGGGCCTGCAGCAACCGCCCCTCCAATTTTAGCTTTATTCTGTTAAACAAAGTTTTAAACAACCTTGTCATATATGTCTGTCCGTGCAACAGTGCCTGAGCCCAACAGCTGATGTAAACCAAGTCTAACAGAGCCAGAGATGTTTCCAAAACAATCAAGTGCCAAAAAAAATATTTTTAAAATTGGTGCTGAGCAGAGGAGAGACCTTCCATGCCCCAGGTGAAAGGCTACAGCTACAATATGTCCTCACAGCTTCTAGATCCAGAAGGGATGTGCAAGACTAGAATGTATAAATATCCCAAGCAGGGAGAAAACCCCAATTAGAACTTGTCAATTCCCAGACAAATCAGCCAGATGTTAAAAAAGAAATTAGAAAAATCAGGTTGGGCAACACCAGTTTTAGGTCTCATAATATTTCCTATTATTTCCATTCATGTTCACTTGTTGGTCTTGAAGATCCCACAGCAAACATCCCCTTGGTTGCCCCGGGCAACTCTGAGAACTTCAAAGTCAAAACAGGGTAATAAATGCAGCAAGAAAAACCTGGGCATTTTTAGAGAGAGAGAGAACCCTCGTGTTGGAAAGCCCCAGGTCCAAGGCAGAAATCCAGAGTATCATCCTTGATGCCAGCACAGGCTGGGAGCCCATCAGAGCCAGCAGGATTTGGGCATCGCGGGCAGCAGCAAGGTCTGTCAACAACAGGTATTTGTTGAAAAACAGAGTTAGCACTGAAGAAATAGAAAATGGATCTGAACAGTATCCATAAGTGTCCTTTCCCCTCAAGTTCTTGACCACCTCCCTTTCTTCCTCATATTCACACCTTCAATTCTTACTTATTTTCTTTTAGGAAACTTAAAATTTATGTCTTTTTTTTATGCAGAAGGGTGGGTATGTGTGCTGCCACTTCAGGAATCAGGGATACATCGCTGTGCTGGCATGGTGCACCCCACTCTCAGTTTGCTGGGGGTAACGGAAAATCAGCATTAAGCACCTAATATTGCCTGTCATCTTCCCCTTTTACCTCCTTTTTCTTATTCTGTTTTTACCGTGTTCCCACTCCTTTTTCAGATATACCTCCTTTTCATCGCTCACTCATTCTTGTCTTTCTGAACCTCAGCCATCTCTGTCTCCTTGGTGTTTATCCTCCTTTCCCTTCAGTGTTGTTTTTCTGAGAGCAGAGGTGGTTTTACATAGATTTAATTGCATCAGACGCTGCGTCCAAGCAGCACCTTTGCCCTTCTATGTGAGCCGAAGTGCCAAAGGACTCTGCAAGTCACTGTCACCCCAAGAAATGCCTGCCTTAAGCCAGAGCCTTAGCACCACTTCCCAGCTCCCCCAAATCTTTTTGCCCTCTGGAAACCCCCACTCCTCTTGCCAAAACTCAGGGCTTCTTTAAAAGCTGTTATTTGCTCCCATTAAATTAAAAGATAGAGCAACCTTAGGCCCTTAACGTTGATTTTCCATACAGTTCTTTGGTATCAGCAGAGTTCTGATGCCCCCCAGATATGTTCCCTTCTTTAGCCTTAATCTGATTACATTCATTAATCTGATTCTTTTTAGCAAAGCAGACAGGAGAGATGAGACAGCCTGAGAGCTCTTCCCAATTTGTCCTCGTCTAAGACAATCTCCTCCCTAGTTTGGATTTACATGGAAAACAGGATTATCGGAAAGGGACCGTTTTATCTATCTTCCTGCAGCGCCCGTTATTTAGCAGCAGCAAGAATTACTGGAGTTTTAACCTGCAATGGTGCATTGGCTGGACAAGTACTAGATAAAGGTTTGCTCTACCAGAAAAATTAATTTGAGCATTGAGGGCATTCATGCCAATAACACTGTAGAGAGGAAGAGAAAAAACTAATTAAGCTTCAGCTCCTGTACAACTACTCCAAAGCAGAGCCAGCTAAAAAAAAACATAAGTTATTGAATAGATTGCATAAGCCTTAAGAAAGGGTATTGACAGTCTTTCTGTCCTGAATCTCAGACGTCTCTTGCTTTTGCTGTATGTATGTGTCTGCTGCAAATTGTATCTGTAATCCACATCTTATTGACTCGGGTGTCACTCAAGTCCTGTTCCTGTAGCCAGAACTTCAAGGGCTACAGGGTGCAGATACAATCACCTCAAATAATTTTGTAACAATGCTTTACATTCCTCCAGCAATTGCTATCTAAAGAAGTGTTGTGAAGTATTTTGCAAGCATTTCATCAAAACATTTAATTAGTGCTTCGGGCAAAGTCTCCCACTTCCCCGCATGCTCACATTATCGCAGCATCAAATTATCTTTAAGTCTTCTCACGTGTACATCACCTTTTTGGGGAAGGGAACGGAGCTGAAGAAAGATTAAGGGGGTGTCTACACTGTGGAGACAACTGAAACCAGCCTAGTCCAGGAGAAAGCATCGCTCAAAAAGTCCTGTAGGCATTACCATGCCCTCATTGGTGCTGGGCTCACCTTTATCTCTCTCTGGGGGACGTTTCCCATCCCCCAATTCTCCTGCATCCAGAAAAAGGAAGAGTCTGCCTCAGTGTTTTGGAGGAAGGTGAAATAGATAAAGCTTGGAAAGATTTTGCTTTGCTGCTGATTGCCTGAAGTGCAGGTTCCAGGTCTGATTAAAAAAAAATTACTAATCGCACTCAAGGAGCTAATCAGGACTTTTGCAGCAATTTGGAAACTCATTATTTGGGAAACTCATCCTTTGTTTGTACGCTGGTTCTCCTAGACAGCCACAGGAGTGTTACTAGCCACGAGGAAGGTAAATAACATCAAATTATGTACCATAAAAGTTATTCCCCTACAGAAATCCTTAGGAAGGTCTGCCTGGAGTGACACGGGGGCTGCTCGTTGTACATCTTCAGGAGAGAGACCTCCGACCATAGAGAAGGCAGAAAAGGGATGACCAGGGGAATAGAAAACCAGAGGCTCAAAAGGCTTGTCATGGTTAGCTGAGCGAAATGAAAACTAAGCGATGCTCCGGTGACAGCCTGAAAATGTTGCCATGGAGGCAGGAGAGACACAGAAACTTGAGAGAGGCACCAGGGAGCTGGGGAGATGCGTGTTCAGTTAGGCTAGACGTCAGGAAAAAGCTTCCAGCTACCCAAAGCGTGCAGCCCTGAGGAGCCCTCCTGTAAGGGCAGTGGGGAAACAGCTTTTGGGGTGGGAATGGGCTAATATAAGGGTTACGTGATGTTCGCTGGGAGGACGACACAACATTCACAAATTGTACACCAGCTCTGTAAAAACTCACCAGCTCTGTAAGACTCGGGCAGAAAAAGAAAGCAAGTTGGCCACGATCTGTGCACAAATGACACCATGGAAATTAGGAAAAGAGCAGAGGTGTCCCAAGGCCAGGCAACACCTCCATCTTCCACCTCAAAGGCTGGAAGGGGTTTGTGGAAATGAAAAGTGCTGTGTCACGGAACTCAGTAGAGACAGGGCATAGAGAAAGGGATCGTTCGGGGATTTGAAGGAAAGGAGTTGTACTTTCTGAAGGGACAGAAACGGCACAAGAGGAGATCGGGAACGACCGGATGGGCTGTGTGCTGTGAAAGCGCTCTGAGGCAGGCAGAAAAATCAGAGAGCTCAGGGGAAAAAGCTGCAACAACGCTTTAGTGAGGATAAGCGGAAAAGAAACTATGGATCCCGGTAGTGTAGAGACTATAAAAGGCCAGATACCCCTCTGGTCTACAATAAATGCAAATAAATTGAAAAGAAAAGCTAAATATTATCAGGAAGAAATGCTTTCAGGCCTGTCACAGAAGAAAACAATTCTCAAACAGTTAAATGGCACTGCACAGCTATATGTATCATTAATGATTCTTGAAAATTGATATATTCCCCTATTCAACACAGGTAAATACAGCTGATATCCTGGCACCACAGCCAGCCACTGGCCCGGAGCTCTGTGCATGCCGCTCCATGGGAAGAATAAGGATGTGTCTCCATCCTGAGACCATGTAGGACCAAAGTTTATTCCAGTCTGTGATCTGGCTTTCTCTCAGTAATGGGTAATACTTTCACACCATGGAGCTCAAGAGCAGACTTTTCACCGGCCTCCAGGACCGCATTCCTAATTCCCCCAAACCCTTCTTTGGAAAACACTTGCTTTCTGGAGGTCATCAGTAGGTGAACATACCTGCAGCCATGGTCCATGATTTATGATGTCCCAACAGGATCAATGCTTCCTCATGGTCTCATTTGTGGTGCAATAATGCCACAATGTTAAATAGTATACAGGTTTTCCCTTTTTATTTCCATTTTTGTGATTTTTTTTTTTTTTGAAGCAAAGGTTAGACAACTGTACATCATTGTACATCTATTGGCTAAAAGTATCCCTGTAAATCTTTCCTTCACCGCTATTTGCTCTGCACTTTTACATAAAATAAAATAATTTTAAAAAAGGCTATTACGTGCCTATCTGTAAAAAATGAATGATGTCTCCCAAACTTACAGGCATCTTCCATCCTGCATGGTGAGCCTCGATCCAAAACTACCAGGGCTCAGCATACTTCCCCCAGCTGCCTTCCTCTGTATCGGATAGCATTGAAAGACACCCCCTAAAAACCCTCCAGCAACACTCCTGAACTCCACCACCTAGCATGCTTATGCAATATATGCATTTTGCTGTTTTAACTATGGAAAAAAAAAAAGTCAGAGGCATAAACAAGACTTTGTTCTTAATTAGTTGTCTAACAGCACAATGCTTGTTTAGAGACAGTTCAGGGTTTTCACTGCTATAATTGTACATACATTTTATGATCTCATGGAGAGAAAGAGAGAAGATCACCTCTCAGAATATTAGTTCCACAAAAATGGGGCTAATCCAGGAAGAAAGTGCTGTGTTCCCATCTTCAGTTTCTCATAGGGGCAGAAAAGAGATTGTTTAGTATAAGATAAAAGTATCTATTTGACTTTTGATAGAAGTATCTATTTGAAATTCAAATACTTCCACTTTAACTTGGAAGTATTTAGGAAAACATAGGAGGCAACTGAAGCTCATAAGCTGAATTAAAAGTTTAATTTTGGAAAAAAGTATGATATTTTTCTTAAGTATGCTATTTCTCTTAGCTGGGAATCTTGTAATGTTACACGTTCAGTGATGAACTGTTCTCCCCTGTACTTTGGGAGAGCCTTGCTTTCAGGAGCCCAGCAGACTGTGACCCCAAGATGCTACACGCTATGGTAAAAGCCTAGCAGGGCATGACTGAAGAGGTAAGAGTCTTACTTACGTATCAGTTCCGCCACATACTGAATTACAGTTGTCCTCTTGCTGGTATCATCCAAGCATTTAAGAACCCAAGAGCACACAAAAAGGTGATTTAAGTATTCAAGAGAAGATTAAGAAGAAGCAGGTCTTAAACTCAGTGTTTTAAAAAAACCTATTATCCACAGTAACTTAGAGAGAAAACACTTCAGTCTATAACATATCTTTGTTATGTTCCCATTAACCTTAAACTCTCTTAAGCAAAAGGTAAAATTTATTTTAGCAATGACATTACCACACACACCAGACAACCAAAGGGAGACCACAACAGGCATTATAGAACCCCCAATACCCTCAGCTCCTTACCCACCAGCTGCTCATATACTTTAATTAAACCATCCTACCTTTCACCCCACCTTTAAATAGCCACAGGTGTTGACTGATTGGCAAGTGATTTTCAAACAGGCCAATCAAAGGGTGAAGAGGTATTGCAGACATACATATAAATCTTCCATCCACACCTGAGCTCTTTCTCATTTGGTCAAACTTTTTTCTGATGAAGCAGCCAGTAAGTATCTTTTTCTTATGCTGTTTATCAGAGGTGAATAGGGTAGTTTCAGCTCTAAAAACACATTCTTTTTTATTAAGTGTAATTAAAGAGAAAGTTTTAGTCTGGTATTTGTAGTTGTAGGTAGAACAGTATTTTTTTGATACTTAAGCTTCCTTTTATTTTGTAGCAGTATCCCTTTAACTCAGAAGATAAATAAATAGTTTGGGGGGGGGGAGAGAAAGATTTTCTGTTTATAGATTTAGATATTTACTTCTTACTTTAAGGTGTAAGTTCTTTAATGTATCCAAAGTACAAGAAAATGTAGCTTACCTATGCATCATTATTGCATCTTTAAGATGAACATGCCAAGTTTGTTTTTTTAATCAATTATCTAGCTTCTAGCAAAGTTCTCCTTAGTTATATCAGTTCTGGAATTCTTTGTACTCCTAAAACTGAATTTCTGTGCTTAAATTAATTCTGGCTTAGCGCTGGATTGTGTTTCATCAAGGAGAAATATGTGAGAGTGCAGAAGTCAATAGCAGCAAACCTGGCATTGAAGCAAAAGGATTTCTGCTAACTCATGCTATGTTGTTGGTTGTTGGCTCCTAAATGGGCTGGCAAGTGCCTTGTTCTCTAACCTGCATATAGGAAAATCCCCACAATGTTTAAAGTCTCAAGAGCTGCTTGCACCCTATGTCTGCTGTAGTAATTAATCTGCTTTGACCTTCCTGCCTCTGCTTGCAGCTCAGATGTTGTTTTGCTGTCTAGAAAGGGTATATATGTTTCCAGGGATGCTGCAATGGATGGTTGATTCTGCTTATTATTGCTCTGTTAATATTTCAAGGTTCTTGAGGTTCTTGCCCCCTGCTAACCCAACTGGGTGTAACAAGTCTGTGGTGGATGTAAAAAGGACAGTAAAGTGGGTTACTATGTGCAAGAGTCACCTTGAGGGTCTGCTTGTGGGTTACAGAGGTCACAGAGAACCATGGAGGAGCAATGCTGCTGACTCTAGAGATGGAGGCTGGCTTGGAGAGCGTGTGCTGAGATGTGATATGTGCAAGGCTGGGAGACGATGGTGCCCTGCCCTGTCTCTGCTCCTTGGTCAGCTGCATCTGGCTCTGGAGGGCTGATGTCCTAAGTCTTTAGGCAAAAAGCTGTGCTGAGCCCCAGCCCTTTCTCTCCAAGGGGTTGCTAGCAGATTGCAACAAAGCCTTCTTCCCGGTTTTCCTCTGAACAACCTGTAAGTATTGTTATATGTAAGTGCTGTTTGAATAACATCTATAAATGGTTTTAATTTCTTTTGGGCTGCACTACTGCTGCTCCTCCCCCTGCAGAATGAAGCCAGCTCAAATGAGCAGGGTTTTCTGGTGAAAAGCAGCCTGCTTTTTAGCTGCTGGTGTTGTCCCCAAATGAGAGCTCTTCACCTGGTGTGTGAAAGCCAATCAACACACTGGCTTGAGAGATTTGTTTTCATTTCAGTTCTGCAGAATCAGGTGGTGGCATTTAAGAACAGCCAGCAGCACCTCATGTTTCAAACTGCCCAATGGTTCTAATGATAAAACACAGCTGATGGGTTAATGATTCATTCTGCACTCCTAACTATATGTATGCATCTAAGATTGTGTTTAACACACTTGGGGAGGTTTGCTGATTAGCCTGCTCATTATTCACAAAGGGTGTGCATTTTATTATAATTACCTGAGGTTAGTTTGGGATATACTCTAGGCTCAAGTTTGGTCTAGAAATTGTATTTTCTACTATCCTATGTCTAAGTCAGCAATGGCAAAAGGACGTGTAAAACACACTGGTTTGTTTCACATCCTGTTCGAGGCGAGGTACTGTCTGTGATGTCCCAGCTGATAAACTGTGCTCGATAAAACTTTTAACTTTGTTCTTTGGACATTGCTGTGACTGACGTGGCCTTGAATGGGCTCCCTGCCTCCTCCTGCTGCCATCACTTGGGCAACGCTGGGCCTCGCTGCTCCGCACCCTCTCCCAGCAATAACAGCGGTGGGTACGACTTCAGGCGTCCCTCTGAAATTTATTTTTAAGAATAAAACGTAAAAGCCCTCCCGGTGGGGAGGGCGGGGGGGCGCTGAG
>NW_015091298.1:783222-820508 GCF_001431845.1 Calidris pugnax | reverse complement strand
GGGGGGGGGGGGGGGGCGCTGAGGAGCGGGCAGGGCGGAGGGAGCGGCCGGGGCGAGGCCGCCGAGCGAAGGGGCCGGGCCTGCCTCGCTCGCTGCCGCCGCCGCCCGCCGGGTAAGAGCGGGGGCTCCTCTAGGCCGCGCGGGAGCCGCGGTCTCGCGTAGCGAGCGGGCGGCGCGGGGAGACGCCTCGGCTGGGTGGCGGCTCTACGCGAGGCCGGGGAGGATGGGGGGCGGCCGGGCCGCGGTGTGGAGCGGGGCGGCGGGCTGTACCGCGGGATGGGGGGAGCGGGCTTCCCCGGGCAGCAGCGGCCCTGTGACCCCCCCGCAGCGTGTGGCGGGGCGGGCTGCCGGGAACGGCCAGCCCTCCGTCGGCGCTGGGGTGTTTGAGGGGCTGCGGGGCGGGGAGGAGCCCGGGGCGTTTCGGCAGGTTTGAATCGAGTCCAGGCCGATGGGGACTGGAAATGACTACAGAAAAGAAAAAGCCTGTTTCCTTGTCGTGCTTTCGATGAGAGCTTCTTTGGGTATTTGCTGGTGTGAGCTGTAATTAAAAGGCCATGATTGTAGCTGGTGTTTAAAAATGAAGTAAAACTAGTTCAGGGTACAGTGCTCTCCTGTGTTTCCCTGTTTTCCTCCTTGCCTCAGCACCCGTAGTGAGAAATGATTGGATTAAAGCTAAAATACATCTGCATAAAGGAAAGTGAAACTAAATGTGCTTACTGGAAGGCAGTCAGATTGGGGAAATGAGATGAAATGCAACCTGTGTGCCTGTAACCTCAGTGGGCTGATGGCTGAGGAGTGTGGGTTCGAGGGGAAGGGTAAGGTGTTTAGGTTGGCTATACTTTGTCCTGCCTGCTTCCAAAGTTTCTCAGCCCTCTCAATTTTAATCCGATTTGTTTTTTTTTCCCCACACTGAACTGTTTTGTAACACTCAAGATCATTGTACTTGGCTTCTGAGGGAATGGGATGGTTTGGAGGCTGGTTAATAATGCTTGAGGGATTGCTTGCCTCTTGTGGTAACTTGGATGAAATCATTTTGCTTAAATGAACATCTTAGTTTCGAATAGATGGCTGGCTGATTTCTGGTTATTGAACCTGACTTCTGCCCTGTGTGGTTTGTGCTGAAGCCGATGGCAGCAGACTGGTTGGCTCTGTGCCGAGTATGCTCCCATTAGTCTGCCTCTGTCCCCTCAAAGCACAACACTTTGCACAGCTTCCTCCTTTAACGTCAAGCACGAGTTAGCATGGACCGCGAATGCCAGAAAGTCTCTTCTCGCTTTGGGTTTATCACTGTTTTTCCAGCAGGGAAAGCGAGGCGTAAGGATTTGCAGTGGCCTGGCAAGGGAGCTATAAAGCTGAGCACAGTGAAGGGGTTTTGCAAGCTGCTGTGAAACCTCTCAGTGGGGGTTCTTCAGCATAAGGTGCTGTTACTGGGGGTGCTAGTGGAGGGGCTTTCCCAGTATCACACTGGTTGTGGTGGAAGGGGTGTGAGGGTTAGCAGTTGTGAGTTAGGGGCACCCTCTCAATGCTTGTGGTTCCCTGTGCTGTGAGAGGTGTGGATAAACACTGCTGTGGTCAGATGAAAGATGTCTGGGCCCCTTGTTTAATCTGGACAGCTTGTGGTATGGTCTCTTTTGTGACTGAGAGAGATATTTAAATGTTTAGACCTACATAGGGAGCAGAGTACTCAGAGGTCAGTGAAGGGCCAAAGCAGCAGCCAACTCTTCTTTGCTTTCTATGTAAGCAGCACGAAGGGTGATTGAACCCATGAACCCTCTGATTGCCAAATTGCCTTATTCAGGATAGCCCTCGTTTATTTTCCACATGGGAATGTCATTCTGTGAAGCATTTAGGGCTCTCATTCTAGATTACAGAGATTAAGCAGGAGAAATTTTTATTTAAAAAAATCTTTGCTTATTTATATGCACTTGTGATTGGAGTGACATTGTTTCTTCTCCCCCGATTGTCCCCCAGGTTGTGAATCAATCCAAGAATGAACAATTGTAAGAAGCCTTATGTTTACCAGACTACTAACCTTGAAAAGTTCAGTCCTGAAATTCTTTCTGAAATTGAGAAGCTCTTTGCAAAGAAATTTACTTACACTAAGCCTGTGAATAATGAATGGCAGCTCCCAGATCCCAGTGACGCTTTTACCTGCGATCACAAGGAATTCAACTCGCTCCTGGCTCTGAAGGACTCGATGAATGAAGTGAAGAATCAACTGAGTGATAAGAACCTGGATGAATGGCATCAGCACACCTCGTTTACCAATAAAGCAGGGAAAATAATTCCCCACGTGAAGAAATCGGTGAACGCTGAGCTGTGCACCCAGGCCTGGTGCAAGTTTCATGAGATCCTGTGCAGTTTTCCTCTTCTGCCTGAAGAAGCTCTTCAGGATGGAGAACTGAATTCTGTCCACCTCTGCGAAGCACCTGGAGCTTTTATAGCCAGCCTCAATCACTACTTGAAATCCCACCATGTCCCCTGCGACTGGAATTGGGTTGCTAACACTCTAAACCCCTATCACGAAGCAAATGACACCCTGACGATGATCATGGATGACCGCCTTATAGCAAATACGTTGCCTTGGTGGTACTTTGGCCCAGATAACACGGGTGATGTGATGACGTTGAAACATCTAACAGGGCTTCAGAACTTTGTACGCAATATGGCCACAGTTCACTTGGTGACTGCTGATGGCAGCTTTGATTGCCAGGGAAACCCAGGTGAGCAGGAGGCTCTTGTCTCACCCCTTCATTACTGTGAAACAGTCACTGCTTTAATGATCCTGGGCGCTGGAGGTTCCTTTGTTTTGAAGATGTTCACGCTGTTTGAACACTGTTCTACCAATCTGCTCTTTCTGCTAAACTGCTCCTTTGAGGAGGTCCATGTCTTTAAGCCAGCCACTAGCAAAGCTGGAAATTCGGAAGCCTATGTGATTTGTCTTCGTTATATGGGCAGGGAAAGCATTCATCTGCTACTTTCTAAGATGATACAGAACTTTGGAACAGAAATGGTCAACAAAGCACTTTTTCCCCAGCATACGCTGCCGGAATCTTTTCTTAAAATACATGAAGAGTGTTGCATGTTCTTCCACAAGTGCCAGGTAGAGACTATCTCCGAGAACATCCACCTCTTTGAGCACATGGAAGAAGCCGAGCAGGCGAAACTGAACAAGCTAAGAGACTGTGCAGTAGAGTTCTTCATGCAGAGGTTTCATGTGAAACCTATTGCCAGAAATAACTGGCTTGTCAAGAAATCTCAGACCGGTTGCAGCATGAATGCAAAATGGTTTGGGCAAAGAAACAAATATTTTAGTACGTACAATGAAAGGAAGATGCTGGAAACACTTACCTGGAATGATAAAGTGGCAAAGGGCTATTTTAATCACTGGGCTGAAGAACATAGCTTAAACAATGCTGGTAAAATGTGCATCTTGGAAGGATCATCTTCTAACCTGGAGTGTAGCTTGTGGTACATTTTGGAAGGAAAAAGACTACCGGTGGTAAAATGTTCTCCATTTTGTGATGGTCAAGTCTTGGAGAATCTTAATGAAGCTATGAGAGAATTGGTGGGAGGGGGGCTGAAAAGCAGACAAATGCTGCAGACTTGTCACTCGTGTGAAGTTCTTCCTGGGGCACTTATACTGGCAGAAGTCTCTGAGCTTTCCAGGTGTCACCAGGAAGTCTTGAATGGAAGATGTAGTGAGCAATTCAAGTGCCTTGTGGTGGGCTTTCCATCCCTCTGTGACACCGAAAGCCAACTCAGTATGGAAATAAAGCTTCTGGACTCGGCCACGCTGCTGACTTTCAGCTTCTCTTTGCTTTACGATGGAGAACCAAAGTACCAGCAGCAGCTTTTGGAGTGCGTTCTGCGTGCGTTGAATCAGCTTACAGTGGGGGATGCACTGATTTTGCCTATTCTCTCTTGTTTTACGCGCTTCACAGCTGGCCTGGTCTTCATACTGCACTGCTGTTTCAGGTGCATCACGTTTGCTTGTCCCACCTCCCAGGAGCTGCTAAGGACAAGTGCTGCTTTGCTATGTGTGGGCTACCGAGGCCTCCCAAATCCTGTTGTTGAGTATCTACAGCATCTGAATAAACTAACGAGCTCTTTACTGGATGTGGACTCTCCCCAGCAGGTTTTGCAGTTTGTGCCCATGGAAGTTCTCCTCCGGGGCAAGCTGTTGGAGTTCCTGTGGGATTTGAACACGGCCATCGCCAAGAGACAACTCCACTTGATTGTGCAAGCTAAGCAGCAGCAGATGACTAGTGATATGTCACTTTAAAAACAGTTCTGGGATTGAGCGAGTTGCTGCTGCTAGACCTTGTTTCACAGGCGGGTAGCAGGTGTTAAAAACATTGTTAATGCAAAGGTAATGTTACTGTAAAAGCTCAGTGTGACATCGTTAGCCTTGGGAGGGTGTTTTGAGCTATGGATCCCACTTGCACCACATTGGCCTGTGGTACAGGAACCCGAGACTTCATCTCAGGTGTGGGGGACTTGGGAGGGATGCTGATTGAGGTGGAGAAACTGTTTTTCCTCTCTCTCGGCTCTCCCTGAGCAAATTTCTTCATGTACCTCCTGGGTCAGAGCTGTGACCTTCAGGATGAGAGGTGTTAACAGTGATTTCTACTTGTTGCATAGGGCCAGACAAGGGGGGGACCCCGTTGTGTGACGTCAGCCCTCTTCTGTGGAGCAAGATGGGGGAGCTTGGGCACACATGCATACTTTTCTGGGGTTTGTAGAAGCCAAAATGTGAGGTCTGGGCCTGAACGCTCAATAGTTTGCAAACCTGATGTAAGACTTGAGGGTTGAGCACCTTGTGAGCAGACAGCTGTCTCACAAGGGCTGGGTTAAAAATGACTGCCCCCTAAGCAGTAGCAGAAGTGTCCAGGGAAAGATGCTCTTCAGTTTTAATTTGATTTATGCAAACAGCAGCAGGCTGTATGGGTTTTGACAGGTTATTGTGTGGCTTTGTCTCCCCATCAATGAATGGGGCTGTTACAACTTTATTTTAAAGTGGTCCTTAAAATAATTTGAGACTCCTGAGTGAAAGTGAAGACTTGCATCTATGGCAGTGGCTATTAATGAGGAATGCAAGTGTTTTTCAGGCTAAACACATGATCATGCACAGCTTTGTGTATCAAGAAATGCTTTGGGTACTGCTGGAGGAGCGTTAAGCTGAAGAAATATGTGATAACTTTGGGAAAGTCTGACTAAGATTTCAGTATGTTCTCCTCAGGGATACAAACATTGAAATGGGTAACGGGCTGTTCCTTTAAGGGAGTCACATTTTATTTTCCATAGTGCTCCTTTGAGAGCTAAATTTTGAGGCCCAATTTGTGTGCATTAACATTTAAGTTTGCAGTTTAGATGGAAAAACCTGCTTGGAGGGAGAAATGATCTTTAAAGGAAAAATGGCTTTGCTTGATAATATGTGCAAGGTCTTGTAGAAGAAGGTTGAAGGAGTGGAGTTAAAAGGAAAATATAATCTCCTGATGAATTACCAGTTGCCTTCTGGAAGCACCTCTAATTATATAATGTGGGAGCTTGAAGGATAATTGATTACTGGTAAGGGATTAAAAGCACTGCTGAAAAACTGTTTTGTCTGCAGGTGCTGCACATTTAATAGCCTTTCTTGCCACGTTGATCGGGGCAGAGTGGAATGCATTTAACAGTTCATTTCTTATTTAAGAATTTGATAGGTGAATGAGTTGATGGCTCAGGTCTGACTAATTCATAACATTTTCTAAAAAAATCTAGCTTTTTACAGTTGCAGGTAAATAGAGGCTGCCTAAACAAAAGCTTCTGGGATTGGTCATTGTCCATTTTAATTAATTTAAATGGACTTGCTCTTTTTGCTGTGAGCTGAGTCATGCTTCCACACTCAGACTGGGAAGGAAGGGAACAGATTGGGAGATATAAGCAGTAAGAGCTTCTCCTGTAAATCAGCTTTGAACCTGTAAACTCAAGAGTGCAAGCAGGGCCATGGATGAATTTCATTGAGGAATAAAAAAGAAATACGGAGAACCAGAACAAAGAAGAAATAATGTGGAGGAACAGATGATGAGACAGTATCAAAGATTACCTGTAAAAGCCTGCTTTGCCTGAAAGAAAAAGCAGGATAAAGATATTGTCCACCACGGACAGCCCTCTGTCTCTGCCACGGTTTCAGAGGTGATTAATGCTTCTGAAACTCCCACTCAGCTGAAGCATTTGAAAAGACTTCTCTTAAAGCAGGGGTAAATGAGATATTTCAAGTGCATGGGTGTGCTTATACTCTGCTGTGGAAGCACGAGCAGCCAGAAGCATGTCATCTAGTAGGTACTTAAATAACTTGGGGTTTTTCTTACTAACATTAGTCAAAGATGTTAAAAATTTTAATTTATATGTAACATAAAATCCTGAGGTGACTGACAGGCCATGGGAGAAAATGCATTTAATTTTTCAGGCTTTCTTTGTTTTGTACCTTTGAACTGAGCAGACTTACCTCCTATCCTACTGTTCCCCATATCATCAGTCTCTATTTTTTTTAAATTTATTTTTAGGAGAAAACATTTTAGATGGTTGTGAATCTGTTTGGAAGTACCCCCAAAAAGCTGTATGCAGGCTCTTTGGTGGAAAACCAGATCTCTAAACCAAAGGAAGTCCAATGTCCTGTGGATCCTGGTGCCTGATTTGCTCTGGAACTCTTTTATTGTTGGTAGACATGGGGAGGTGACAGGAGAAATGCTGTGACAGCAACTGTTAAGAATGTGCTTTGAGAGTCTTTTTTTCTTAGTATTGTTGTCTTAAAGGCAGGTGTTTCAAAGTTAGGAATGACACTTGTCCTTTTAATTGTGAGAATCCTGCATTGTCCTGGTTGCCTTTGGACTCAAGACTTCTTTGAGAGAAGTGACACTTAATTTCTGTTGTGACTTTTGGAATATGTAAGAATGGCTGAGAAGAATGCATTAACCTTTGTGGAGAGGGTCTGATGACTCCTGCCTTCATCGAGGCTGTCAGTTTTGGGCCAATTTGATTTGATTTTTGAGTGACACCTGATGAAGTGTCTCTGTATCCTGCCTGCTTTTAAGTTGGGTTTTTTTTTGACATGTTTGAAGATGAACTGTGTATTGGTTTTCATAATTAAGAGCTTCAGGTTTCACATGGGGGGAAATAGAAGGGATGGAGAGTAAAAAGTTCGTTGTGATGCGATCAAGATTGATGCAAACTTGAGGTAAATATAGTTTTGCAGCCCTGCTGCTGCAGATTTCCAATGAAGGACCAATATTTAGGCCCAATGATTATCTGTAAGATACATTATTTCTCTGAAACTTTTTATATCTTTTGTTTTAAGCCAGCATAATCTTTTGAAATCAGTTGCATGAAGGTTGAATGAATTGGGTATTCCACTAAGTGAAAATGCTGATTTATTTTATATAAATTGAGTTCCATTAAAGTTAAGAGACTTGCTCCTTATTTTTACTAATTCTTTATTGTATTTAGATTCACTTGGATGTGCACAGATTATATGTGTTCTTGCCACTGGCTTTCTAATTTAATTTCTGCAAAACATAATGAGATTTACAGTATGAAATCCGGTAGTCTATTAAAGTGGTACTAATTGGTGTCTATTCATCTTAATTTAAGATGGAGCTATCAGATTACTAGTTGTAAAAGTAGAATATGTAGCAGAACTGTATTGTTAGGAAAAGCAACTTGGGACTTAACAGGAAGAGCTGAATATTGCCTGTGTAGGAAGTAGGAGAAAAGGAAAATGCATCTTGATTTCTGGCCGTGCTTTAGGATACAGAGTGACATCGAATCCTTGATTTACTGGGAGCAAGGGTTGACCAGTAAGTCAAAGCCTCAGAGCCTTACAGCCTCCTCTTACCATCCAAAAAAGCCGTCTTTTGATGTCTTTTTAATTTATGGTTGATTTTCAGCATGTTAATTGTGAGTGGGGGAAATCCTGTGTGCCTTGTGGGTATATTACCTTTTGGGCGGTATGAAATGGCTTTTATTGGTACTTGTCCCCATTTCCCACTTGGAAACCAGAGTCTCTAAATTTCAGTTTGTAGCCTTTGAATATCAGGCTTTTATTTTTATTTATTATTTTTTTTAGCATTGTAGTGAGTGAAGACCGAGATCTAGATTTCCCTGCCAAAATCTGGTAATAGCTTTTCCATCACATTCGAGCAACTATTTTCACGAATTCTGTGCTGATATCCTTAGTTCCAGTTCTTCCTGTGCTTCAGTCGCTTCACAGAGGGATGGAATGGAGCTGGTTATGCCAGAAACATGCTCAGCCCGTGCCTCTTCATTGCTTGCTCTTTAGGCAATAATTTGGATGGCTGTCGAGCCCTCTCTTGTGAGCCCTTATGGGTCCAGAGCTGGTTTCAAGTCTTAAGAATGAAATTTGCTAAAAGAATTAGCCAGTGGCTGTAGACTCTTACAACAGGCAGAACCTTTAGGAGACATTTAAATGCAGGTAACTTTGCCACCAGCCAGAAGAAGCTAAAACAGGATGCAGCTGATGGGATTTGCTAGCCTTACCTTGCTAAAAAGTCTTAAAAAAAAGACAACTTTCAGGTATAACCACCTGAACAAGCAGTTCACCAGTTGTGTGCCACCTTCTGTGTACACATGGGTGGGTTTGTGTTTGCACACGTGGAAACCCCCAGGATTGTACCGCTGTGAAGCTTTTGCTCTGTAACTAATCTGTGATTCTGTTTTGAAGGATGAATATATTTTTTTTTCTAAGGAGATGAAGGGATGCTGGTTTAAATGGCTGTTGCATATTTTCAGTTGGTCTGCAAATGAGTGTTAAAAGACCTTTTTTTTTTTTATTAAAAAAAAGGAAAAATAAATGTTATTTGGAGAAAATAAAATATTTTAGGTTTTAAATGCTGCTATTTACATGTTTCTTTACCTGGACATGGAACAAAACAATGAAGCACAATAGGGAGAAGTCTGGGGAGGCTTAATATTTCATGGTTTCAGGCTGTGGTTCCCTCATCTTGCTTTTTGGATCCGTCCTTAATGACCAAAGGATCCAGGGCCTGCTCCCTGTGGGTGGTGTTTGGTTCTTGCACTTTACCTGTCTTTACCTTTGCAGTTTTCCAGCTCAAAGAGAGACTTCGATTGCGGACGTGGCCCAAGCAGTGCGTGGGGGACCTGCACACAGGTCCCTTGGCCTCGTCACCGAGCTGTACAATCTATGTCCCCCTTGTGTGCTTGCTGTAACCTGCTTTAACAGCCAGGATTTTGTCTGGAGGATCTTCAGTTTCTCCCGTCTCTGACAGCCGCTCTGGTAGGACAAGGCTGTTACACGCTGTATTTTTGTCTGCGAAGTCTATTATTCATCCTTAGCCAAATGTTTTCATTCGAAGTGCTTGCCTTTCCTGATTGGAATTAAGAAAAATCTCTGTGCCTCGTTCCTCAGGGCTGGCTCTGCTGGACTGACGAGGGCTCCAGCTGATTGGCTTTGGCTTGGCTGTCCCATTTGTCTTGAGACTTCATCCTAACTAATTTTGATTGCAATTATTAATGCTAATATGTTTTTTTTTTTCCCTCATTGCCTTTCTCTTTGGAAGTGAACTCCAGATTAGAGCACTGGGGAAGATCATTCTGTATCCTAGAGGTATGTGATGACACAAGAAATATATACTGTTTGGATACCTTAATTTCTTTATAGCTCGTAAGGGTGTGTTGGGGAAATCTTTAAGCTGGAAGCGCTGTTGAATGTACGCTGAAGTGCAGGACAGTGCTGTCTCGCTTGATTTCAGTGAAGGTCTAGGCTGTCAGCATTGGCTGTTAATGTCAAAATGTATTTCAGGGGGCAGGAGGACTTTGGAAGGGAATGGTCTTTGAAATGAGGGGCTGGGTTGGAAGAGCCTGTTAGGATTGTCAGGATGATTTTGGTGGAAATGCAGCTTGATGTGGTTTTACGGAATTAGAGGGAAGTGTAAATGCTCAGAATTGTATTCAAACTCATAAACAGGTTTGTGAAATATTTGCATTCCCAATATAACAGTATAAAACGAGGGCCTAAAACCATATGAAATGGGCAGATTAGAAAGTGAAGGGAAAATGTTGATGTCTTCATTCTGCTGCTACAGACCTTAAAAACTGCCTGTGTGACTTCTCCAGTCCTTAAAGTCAATTTATACACTACATTATGTTGATAATAAATCTTATTTGAATTTTGATAGATCTTCATACGCTAGCAGGCCTGCTAGTTTCGGAGTTTAAATAATTGGTGTTGAAAGCTAAGCCAAATCACTGAGCACAAAGCAAATTGGCTCTCTCCCTGGCTGGACAGATATTTAGCAAATCCTCTTTTTACTGTGTTATGTCAGGTCCTCAGCGAGGCTGGGGACATGAAATTGTAATACAACTGGTAATTGTAATTGTAAAAATCCTCTTTTTACTGTGTTATGTCAGGTCCTCAGCGAGGCTGGGGACATGAAATTTTACCTGTAATACAACTGGTATTTGATCTAGTGCATCACAGGTAGTGGCCGCTTTTATTAAAACAATATTTTTTTTTCTGCCACGGGGAACTTGAACACATCTGCTAAAACACATCTTCGTAGTGCTTTATTAAATGAGGTCGACTGTCACTTGTTGGCGGATTGATTTATCTAAATTGGGGGAGAGCAGGGAGAAGTGAGTCAATATTCAAATCTTATTTGTTGCTGAAGGCAGAGATCATTATCTGTGGAGTGAAGAGATGAATGGACGAGCGCTGCCCGATACAAATGAAGGCTCAAGTGGAGGTACCCGTAGGTCCTAAGCTGTCAGGTACCTGTGCCTCCAAACAATTGAGCCAGTTGGTAATGAAACCTCAATTAGACTAAGGAATGAAGGGACTCTGGTGGCGAAGTGCCTTAATTTTAAGTCTCTGGAGAGCTAAGGTGATTAAATACTTGCTTTATAATCAGTCGACTGCCCCAGGTTGATGATGGAGCACAACTCGGCGCTGCTGAGTTGAAATGTAATGAAATCTGTCTTGGGGTCACAATTAAACTCAGCTCCAAGGTGGCTGCTCCCTCTGATAATGCTGCTCTGACAGACGGGTGGGGGGCATGAGGCAGGGCTGGTGCTGCTGGGGACATCCAAATCCATGGTGGGGGGGACATCTGAGCTGCTGAGCTCCCTGCTCTCCTTATTTACTGCTGCAGGGCTGTTGGAAGGTACCCATACCCTGAATAAACTGCTCTGCAAACCCTGTGGATGGTACACAGAGCTCTGCGTGGAGTACTCAGTGGCCTGGGATGTGTTTGGGGTCAGGGTGCCTATGCTGGGGATGGCTGTGGGATTCCCAACTGGTGGAAATGGGGATGTTTGGCAGCAGAGGCTTGCTGTCCCACCTGAAAAGCACACAGCAGCCCTGCACCTTTTGGAACCGGTGTTGAGTGTTAGCACGACCCGATTCCAGTTACCATACTGGGAGGGAGAGGAGAACCAGTTCAAAAGCTTGCCGCTGCCCTGTGGGATCACTGGAGAGGCCAACCCTCAACAAGGGTGAGCTTGCACTTTGCGTGGATATACTGCAGCAGGCTGGGTGTTTAATAACTGTCAGGACTATGGCCTTAACTATAAATCACAAAGTAATTGATTTCAGGATGTTAATGAAATTTAGATTTATAGAGAAGTACAGTTATGCTTAAGATGCACAGTTAATAGCACTGGCACTGAATAAAACCTAAATTGGCTTTGTTTCCATTATGAAACAGGGTAGTATAAGCCCCTAAATTTATATTCATATAAGTGGTTTGGCTCTTTAATTATGTGACTAGTTTTGGGAAAGTTCTGTACTTAAATGCACTTTTCAGACTTGGAAACCTGTTCAGAGCTCTGGATGTTGTCCAGCCTTCTCTGTGGATTGAATATCACTGCTCTGCGTGAGAAAAGGCAGACCAGATCCTCACCGGTGCTCGACTGAACATCTGAGGGGCAGTTTGAGGAGGAAGAGGAGTAAACTCAAGTGTGAAATTCAGTCTCAGTGGGTTACAGGGGGGACAGGAGAGTTGTAGCCCCTTAAGCTGGGTGCTGGGAAGGTGGGGTTTGCTAAAGTGGAGCTGGCACAGAACTTCCAGGCCTTTTTATGTTCCTCTAGTGTCATCCTTAAAAAACAAAACAAAAAAAAAACAAAAAGAAAAGGTGTTTAGCATGTGTAACTTTGGGGATAAGCACATGTACTGGCTGAGAACGTACCTACTTGGGCTTTAATAACAGATTTCACTTGTCACAGGGCTCTTTGCAGTTTTGAAGTGACCCATTTCGCTTCCTGAAGGAAGCTGTGACAGCAGTGGTCTCAGGAGCATGAGTGGAAGTAATGAAGCAGTAATTAGCAATGAATAAAATGTGGGGAACCTTACAATTTTAGTAACTGCTGCCCTGGCCTGGAGGTCTGCTGCTGGAGTGAAGGAGTCCCTTGGAAATCTACAACTCTGAAGCTTAATTATCATAATTTCCTCTAGACACCATCTGTTCTCAGAGCCAACTTGTGTATTTATTCTTCCCCCTGAAGGCAGGCGGGGGTTTAAGGACTCCACTTCTGTGGCTTTTTGCAGGGGGGATGAAATTGAAGCTGGGATTAAGATGGCCTTTGTGGCTGATGCATCAGGCAGAGTCTGGGAGGGGAAGGTAGTGTTAAAATAGCCAGCAGGGTCTTGGAAAGGTATTCAGATCTAGGAGGAACTGGAGAAAACGTGGACAGAACCTTCTCTGTAGTTTGCAGAGGGTTTAGTCTTGTTTCCAGAGGGAGCACAAATGGAGAGTGTGCTGTCTGTGTGTGCTTCTCCTCCCACCTTGACCCCCTTCTGAGCCACGTCGGGATGATGCCAAGTTCTCCTGGATACTGTGATAAGGAAAGGCAGGGATTGCAGAGTAACCCTCCTGAGCTGAAGCTGCCACTGGATTATTAACAGGCGAACCCCAGAGCTGGAGACCAATAACTCTCTTCTGAGGAAGGAGGACACCTGCAGTGGTGGTGATGCCCAGTGGAGAAGCTGCTGGCTCCTCAGATCTGTCGTATCGCTTTGCTTGACCCTCCCTGTGCTGATTTATGCCTCACTGAGTGCTGTGAAGTCAGCTCAGGTCAGAAGCCAAACTACATCACTGCTCCTCGCTCTCCTAAAGAAGAGCCTGAAAAACGGACAGATCAGGAAAACAAATAGCCACCCACCACCTGTCTTCCTTCCCCTCAACCCCCCTGTCTTAATCTTTGATGGCAGGAGCCAAGAGCAAGTCAGAAGAGTCAGGTTATTATTACTTTATTTATTTATTTAGTTTCAGCTGTAGGAATGCCCTCTGGACTTGAACAGAGCAAAGCACTTCTCAAGCAGCAAAGGTGAGAAAATGGGACGTGGGGATTTTGGAAGACGCAAGTGCAATTTTAGACGTCAGTCCTTTCCACTGAAGGGTTGTGTGAAGGATTCAATTTTGTCTTGTGTAAATCAGTTTTAATTAATAGAGCAGATGCACCAACAATGCATCCGGAAATGAAATGGAGGAGAAAAGAGGCAGCTGGTGCTAGTGGATGTAAATATTTGCTTTTTGAGAAGTGGAGCTCTGTGGAAACTTCAGAGATCCCATTTCAAATTCAGAAGCCTATCTCTTTTTGCCTGTGGAGATATATGGAGCAGAAAAAATTAGCTAAACCATAATGCTTTGTTTGACTCTAGCACATGTGATGTAAGACGCAGAAGGTTTTGGAATGGGGCCAAGGCATGAAATCTTGGTTCCTACTGAAATATTAAGGCCTAGCCTCTTGGTGCAAGATGCATTAACTTCAGAGGAGCTGTCTTTGCGCTAAGAAGCCTTCCCAGACTTCTGCAATGGAGTCTTGGGTGATGAGTATGGACAATACGCTCATTTTTGGACCCCTAAAGCAGGACAGGGTGTTGCGAGGGGCCTTGCTGGCAAGCCAAGGGGAAGAGGGACATAGATCTGAAAGCTGCTGTTGAAGTGGTCGGGCCGGTGGGGACAGGGCCTCTGGTCTTCGTGGAAAGGTGGGGGTTAAAAAGAGGAAGACACAAATTAGTGCTTCCCATGTTTTGATGGCACCCTCAGCAGTTCTGCTCTGTTATTTTTGAGGGCTCTGAACTGCAGAAGAACAGTCATAGAATCATGGAATGGTTCGGGTTGGAAAGGACCTTAAAGCCCTCCCAGTGCCACCCCCTGCCCTGGGCAGGGACACCTCCCACCACACCAGGTTGCTCCAAGCCCCCTCCAACCTGCCCTTGAACCCCTCCAGGGATGGGGCAGCCACAGCTTCTCTGGCCAACCTGGGCCAGGCTCTCACCACCCTCCCACCAAACAAGTTCTTCCCCACATCTCAGCTCCATCTCCCCTCTTTGAGAGTCAAACCCTTCCCCCTCCTCCTAGGGCTCCCCTCCCTGATCCAGAGTCCCTCCCCAGCTTTCCTGGAGCCCCTTGAGGGACTGGAAGGTCTCCCTGGAGCCTTCTCTTCTCCAGGCTGAACCCCCCAACTCTCTCAGCCCCCCCTCCCAGCAGAGGGGCTCCAGCCCTCCCAGCATCTCCGGGGCCTCCTCTGGCCCCGCTCCAACAGCTCCATGTCCTTCTGCTGTTGGTGGCCCCAGAGCTGGAGGTCTCCCCACTCTAGCTTTCCTACTTTAGCTTTTCTTTTTCTGGGGGGTGGGGGTGATCTCCCCAGAGCAGAGGGGCAAAATTTCCCCCCTCACCCTGCTGGTCACGCTGCTTTTGTCTTTGAAATCTTTCCCACTTTTTTTCAGCATTGGACTTTTCATTAAATTCTTGGCTCCTCGTGCTACAATTAGGTGAGCTTTTAGTTCTGTTCTGCTTTTTTTTTTTTTCTTGGTTGGTGCCTGTAACTGCTAAGAAGAATTTAAAAACACAAGCCTAAAAGCACAAAGCACCTCAGCAAACTGAGAATGTAAAAAAGCAAAAACAAAATGAAAACACTTTTAAAACAAGACTGAGAGCAATGTGTCCAGCCTGGAACTGGCAGTTCTGGAGAAGGAAGGCCACAAGGAGGGCTTGATCCAGAGCAGGTATTTTCTACTTAATGAACTGGACAGTGAGGATGAGAAGGGTTCCTCTAATTAGGAAAAGTGGTAGCATGAGTATCGTTAATGCTTATCCTGGCTGAGGAGGAGACAGGTTTTATTGCTCTGCGGTGCTGTTTGGAACAGTATGTCTGGATGCCTCCTGCCCAGCCTTGCAGATAGGATGGGTTTTGGGGTCTGTGCCTTGAGCGTGCTCAAGGGAGCACCTCAAAATGCTGTACAACTCCTAGATGGGCTGGATCTGCATTGAGGTGAATCTCCTGGTCCTTGAAACTTATGGAAGGGCCCTTGCAGGTGTGCATAGTGCTGCTGCTTGGGGGGGTTGAGGTTCCTCAGACCTGGGGAGCAGACTATTGCCTTGTCTATTCTGCATTTGCACTCTGAAAGCTGGTGTGCGGTAACGCCTCGCTATCTGTCTCTTCTCTTTCAGAGCTCTGCTGTCGGTTATTTAATACCCTGCTCTGGTTACTGTTGTCATTGTCCCGTTTTCCTTCAGCCCTAATTGACCTCGGGGAGCAGCTGGCATGTGAAGGTGGTGATGGAGAGGTAATGGATGGGAAGAGGCAGGGGGACCACCGGCAGCGAAGGATTTGTCAGGTGTTTGGTCTTGCAGGTGAAGCAGCTGAGATCTTTCAGAAGGGTGATCTGTTTGAAGATGCCCCTTCAAACAGGGTCACCAGGACATCATGCAGTTTAATTTTGCCATATAAAGGGATTTTCCACTCTAAGCTTCAGGCAAGCAAGCAGCTATTTCTTGGTATTTTAAAAGCAGTTAGAATCTCATTTACTTATTTTGTCATTACCAGATGTTGAAATGGCAGCTAACAAGCCCAGTGGTCTTGCTACTGTCTCTCCATCTTTCATGTCACGTGTGCTATCCTTGTGTATTTAGGCTGTGTGAGTTTCTGAAGTGTCTGCACATATTCCACTCTATCCCACTGTGGGGAAAAATTGTGAAGTCACACTTTCAGGATCACATTCTTAGCAGGTAACAATATCTACAGGAAAGCTGGGGAGGGACTCTGGATCAGGGAGGGGAGCCCTAGGAGAAGGGGGAAGGGTTTGACCCTGGAAGAGGGGAGATGGAGCTGAGATGTGGGGAAGAACTTGTTTGGTGTGAGGGTGGTGAGAGCCTGGCCCAGGTTGCCCCGAGAAGCTGTGGCTGCCCCATCCCTGGAGGGGTTCAAGGGCAGGTTGGAGGGGGCTTGGAGCAACCTGGTGTGGTGGGAGGTGTCCCTGCCCAGGGCAGGGGCTGGCACTGGATGGGCTTTAAGGTCCCTTCCAACCCAAACCATTCCATGAGTCTGTGCCTGAAACTGTAGTTTGACTGTGTTGGGAATTACTGCAGAACCACAGTCTAGGATGGAAGGTAGGATGTTTCAACAGCAATGAAGAGAGAATTCAAAGCTTCCAATCCACGCCTGTACACACTGAGCAGCCATAAACTCAGTGCGTTGCCCCAAGCTGCAGAAGTTCTTGTGTAGAAAAGCCCTTGGTTAGTGGAATAATTCTCTGTCATTGAGAATTTCTTGAAACTAAATGGAAGAGGTGTTATGCTTCTATCTGACTTCTTTGATTCCCTCACTACAGCCAGGGTCACTCTGCTGTCCTTAGGGTGTTCCTTTCTAGTCTTGGTCTTTCGTCTGAAGTTGGTCTCCTCAGTTCATGTTCCTTATTGATAAGGTAGCTCATGGCCAAACCAAGATGTCTTTAAGTTCATGCTCATAACAGAGTTCCTGATTATCCTGGGGCAGGGGTTGTCCCTCTCATGCTGTTATGGTGCTTGTTGTGGAGTCTGGTACCTGGTCAGGGCAACCATAGCTTTGGAAATTGGGGATACTTTCTGTTGATTACCCATGTGTGAGCCCAAGTGGGACACCCCGTACCCATGCTTGGTAACCACGTGGTCCTTGCACAAGGCAGGACATTAAAAGCAAGTGGCTCTGATTTTCCTGACTCAGGAAATCTGTTCCCAGCATGATCTGGCAGCAAGGGCTGGGAAGCGAGTGAAGTGGAGGCCACTGATCTGCTGTAGTGAGCCAGCTGGAAAGCTGTTGTCTAAAAACACCCCCCTCTTTGCTAAGAAGAAATGGGAAATCCCTACTTATTTTAAGAATTGTCTGTTACCACTGTGTGCCAGTGGTACTAATTGGGGACTAGATACCCAGTGTATTAGTGTGGTACAGGCACCTGAGTCTGGTCCACCTTGTGGAAAGGTGTGGGATCATCCCTGGATCTGGGATTACAACTTCTTTCTGAAAGAAAATGAGGGAAGCAGCATTCTTCTGGCTGGACTATGCTCTCTAGAGGGGCTAAAAAGTGGCTGCAGCAAGCTGAGGGGAAGGAGAGGGCTCTCTAAAAGAGATGGGAGCCCACTGGTGGGCGGTCACTCCGGGATGCTTGGGTGGAAAAAGGAGAGGAGGGCTGGGTCCACCAAGATCAGGGGATGGAGCACAGGGATTTGAGTGGATAGTGACAGTTTCAGATGCTTGGAGCAGCAAAGTCCTGGAGGTCTGGAGAAAGGGGAGATGAGGAGCTTCTGGAGTTGGGGACTCAGAGGGACAATGGAAAACGTGCCTTCAGGGTCAGGGAATGGAGTGTGGGGAGCCATGGTTGGTGGGACAGGGCTGTGCCTAGAGAAGGGGTTTGGCTACGTGCACGGCTACCTGAGCTGTAGCCACTGGCTTGCAGTAGCACCATAAACTGTGCAGGGCTTGATCTCTACCCCAGCTGACTGTAAAGCATCAGGTACACCTGATGTCTGCTGTTTAAATGCTGGGGTAACCTTGCTCCGTGGGGGAAACGGGAAACTTTGGAGGCAATGCTGTGGCAAGAGGAGTGATGTAACAACAAGAGGGAGCAATTTGTGGAGTTACACCATCAGACAGGGCAGACCTTTGATGCGACAAAGGGAATTGCTAGAGCATGTGGGAGAGGGCACGGATATCTGTGTCCTGGGTGGCTCCTTGGGGAAGACTTATGTTTTGTGAAGGACTTGATGTGCCCGCTTCCCGCTGAGCTTTGGGATGCAGATCTCAAAGCTGGCTCTATCTAGAAGGAGCTCTGCTTCAGAGCTGCACTTCAAAACCTCATGGAGAATGTACCCACAGGGGGGGGACTGTAATTGCCATGTATTTTGACCATAATGATATGGGGGAAAGAACAGGGGCAGCTGTAAGGAATAAATGAGATGTTATGTCTGATGACTCTCAGATCTTATTTTTCCTGGGTGGTAGATCTGCTGTGGAGGGCTGGAAGTGGGAGTGGGAGCCTGGGTCTCCTCAGCTGTGTGGGTGCTTTTTTTTTTTTTTTTAAAATCCTGGTAGCTTGTTAGAAAGGAGGAATCAAGAAGGGGGGGACCTGGGCCAAGCCCTTTGCTGACAGAGCTGTGCTGAACTCTGTGCCCTCGCACCAAGAGATAATTTGCCTCCCGGTGCTGGAGGGCTGAGTGAATGCTCCCTGCAGAAGGGAAGCAATTTTCTCAGTGCCCCCTCTGCCCTTTCTTTTTTCTCTCAAGGAAAGAGGGCAAGCCCTAATGAACGAAGACGGGCTCGCTGGCACAAAATGTGAGTGGTGCCGGGGTTATTCTCAAAACTTGGATTAGCTCTGGGTAAACCAGAGCAGAAGAGGAAGGTTAGGGTGACTGAGCTTTGGATTTAGCTTCTGCTATGGCTCATGAGCAATTGCCCATCCCACCAGACAGGACTGCCAGCAGCACAACCTGCTCTAACACCTGGCAAAAGCGTTGGATCGGGAGAGACCTCCTCTTTCCTGTGTCCACCAACTGGCAAAGAGATGGTGTCCTGTCCTTACCTGGCCCTTGGAGCGGTGACAGTTGCGTTCAGAAAAGTGGTTGTCTTGATCTGTGTCTGGGCAGCAGATTGGGATATTTACTGTGTGACACAAAGGTACCTCTAGGTAATACTAAGTAATATTTTTTTTAATTTTCATTCAGATGTCATCCTGTCTGAACTGTCCTGTTGAATCCTGACTGTTCTCCCCAACTGCCCATGTTTTGATGGCTCTTGTCACAAATAGCATGGTAAAAACATGTTGGTTATTTTCCCTTTCCATTTTTTTCCCCCCTTTGAGGAGTCTCATTGACTTTTTGCAGCTGTCCTGACTCTCTCCCCCCTATCATTACTGAGAAGCCATGTGGCAATTAGAGCTGGCCACCCCCGGGAGGAGGTGCGCTCCGCTCTCTTAAAGAATTTGCTGTATTCTGTGCTCATCTCTAAAGCTTTTCTGTTCTCCCTGCGCAATGGATTTTAGCATTAGGCCATTCCATGTACAGATACAAAAAATATCTAGATTGTGGATTGGTTTCATGAAGCCTTGGTTCTCTTTATCTCATTAGAAAGGTTTATTGCCCCCCACCCCCCCTTTTCGCTCTTCCTTCTTTCTCCGCAAAGGATAGCTGTCGTCTTAACTGCCTGTCTCAGAGGTGATGTAAAGGCATCTCTCACTGGAATATTGAAGCAGCAGGGAAAATAGCAGGTGTCTTGCTTTTTTCTTGGAGCATTAGCTCCTATAGTTGTAGTGCCGGGGGGGACACCTCTTCTGACAGATGGTGTGATGTTCAGATGTAAGCGCTGCCAAGCTGTGTCCCCTCGGTCAGACTCTGGAGGAGGCCAAGGGCTGTTGTGGGTCTTGGGCTGATCAGAGACCTATCAAGGAAGGAAGGCTTTTGTGGTCTAACTCTCATCTTGCTGAAGCTGCTCTTTTTTAACCACTGCAGAAAGCCAATGTAGGGTTGAATGGGACCCGGAGGCTTGCTGAAGGTACCCAAGAATGGGGGGAGTTATAAGCCAATGCCTAATCCTATGGATGACCTTAATGCTGTTTCTTTGATAACTTGTAGGAGGTATTTTATTTTGGGGTTTGCCTACAGTGGTATAAAGCAGCTGGAAACCAGAGACAAGGCTATTTATTTCAGGGCTTTGAAGGTCTCTGCTCCAGTGATAGCTGTCTCCTGGTGTTATTTCGCTTTGGAACAACTGAACAAAAATGTTCCTTTCATTTTCTTCTTCCTGAGATGGGAGAATTCTTGGAAGTCTGAACGTCTTCATCCTTTTTTCCTCTGAGATGGGCTTAGTGCAGCTCCCAGAAATCCAGGTTTGGGAGCGCTGACCTGGTCTGAGAGGACTCCTGACAGCAGGGCTGGACACAGCTGCAGGTACTGGAGGGAGGTGGAGATGTCTCAGTGGTCTGACCTTTATTTTTTTGAGGGTGCTGGACTCTGCACATCACCTGCTAATGAGCTGGTTTCTGTTGGCAGGGCTGCTGGCCCGTCAGCCTGCCTTCTCGGAGACGAGCCTGCAGGAGTCCCTTGCTAGAGGCTCTGCTGCAGAGAGCTTTGTCATATCTTGACAGCGTTTGACATTTCCCAGACAATGCTTAAATCTGCCAATTGATGATACTTAACACTCTCCTCTCTCAGAGTCTTCTGGCTGTGATGCTTATAGACTTTAGTTTTCCCTTCAAAGAGTTGTTACCAAAAGCTTCTGCGCTTTGTCACTTGCCAAATGCCACTAATGAATCTCTGGTTTTGTTGCTTTGGGCTTTTACGTGTTGCCTTTAATTTGGAAGTATGCTTTTCTGGCCAGGGGCTGATGGAGAGCTCTCTAGTGACCAAATCCAGGAAAGAAATAGAGGGTTTACTGTATTACTTCTTGCACTTGAAGGAACAATCCTTTAGTCCAGGTGTCTTCGGATGTATCTTTTGGGAGGCCCTCAAAATCCAGCAGTTTATGCCAATTTATTGTTCTGTTTCTGTCCTGCTTCTGGCCCTTAATTTGCAGAGACAAATGAAGGTTGCGTGGTGCGCAGAGGTTCAGGGCAGGGTTACCTGCTCCTCCAGGACAGGCTCTGCTGATTCAGCTCAGGATTTTCAGCATATTGCATGTGAGATGGAGCTGAATGAATTCTCCTTCCAGCAAGAGCTGGCAGCAGTGGAGCAGTTCCTTCACAGTCACTTAAACACTGAAGGAGATTGAGTTTGTATATTTAAAATTGCTTTCTTTACCAATGTTTAGCATCTTGGGGGCTCAAGGGTTAAAATACCTCTGGCAACTTGGATCAATATGTGGGGATTTAGAAGTGCTGTAGATTAACCAGGCAAATTAGTTAAATTGCATTTAGCTAATTCCCTGGCTGTGAATAATTCAGTCAGCCCTGTGCTGAAGACACCTGGGTCTTGTCTGGTGCCTGCAGTGGAGGATTCAGACTTTCTCAGAGACGTGGCTGGTCTGTGAGTTACCACTTTACTGACCAGAAGGTCGGAGGCACTTTGGAAGGGGCCTATTTTGATGGAGACCTGAGACCTTTTCTGTCCTGGGCTTCAGGCAGTGGCTTTCACAGTGGCCCCATCTTTCAACTCGGGTCTGTTTTTTAATCATTAGGATCCAGTTTCGCTAAAGCTGAGTGAATTAAGACATCCTCTACTGCAGATCTGTAGGAGACATACCCCTCTAGCAAACCATATTCTAACAAGGTACAGGACAACCTTAAAAAGTACAGAAAGCTAATTACTTGCTGGGAGTGGGGCTGGTAGAGCTTTTTGTCTGGATTGCATCCATGCTGCTGTTAGCTTCTTCCCCATGTCCTGGGCAGATCTTTGTTTCAGCTTTTGGCCCAGCTGTTCCACGAGCTTCCTGGGCTTGGTTATCAAGTGGGGGTTTGGATAATGGTGTTATTGCAGGGTTTGTATAAGTCACATGTGGGCAAGTCCTAAATGCAGACGCATGGAGGTGATGCATGGCCATTATTTTACAGTATTTTCAAAGAAGTGAAGACCCTCAGTCTTAAATTTGGATGGAAATGAGTGATGGAAAGCAGTTGATTACTTTTAATTTTAAGGGATCTGTAAAAGAATAATCCTTTCCTCAGTTCTATGAATAGATGAGCAGCATCTCTGGTTCTGCCTTGATTTTTGCAGCGAGTGCCTGTTGTGTTTAATCTGCTGGGCTGTTTTGAGCAATCTCCCCGCGAGCAAGGAACTTACGAGTGGCTGAGCTCAGATTTCCAGGTTCCTAATCAGAGGAAAGGCTATCGCAGCCAAATCAGAGCTGGGCTCCTGATTGCAGCCTGATAGAAAAGATTATTCATTCAGTGGAAAAAAAAATAATAAATACTGTGACACTGTTTTATTGAGTGTTTGGTGTATATTAGCTGAGCAGATCTCAGTGCTCAGTACGTGCTCTGCTTTTCTGAGCCCGTGAGCTGGGTTCACTCAGCTCTAAGGAATGTTACCTGCTTGCTGACTTTTCCTCCCCTGTAGGGCTTGGGTGCTTCAGGAACCCTTTTCCTTTCTTTTTCACCAGCCCATGGGACTCTGGTTTCTCTTCGCTATTTTCTGGCTGAAACCTTTTGGTTGTATGCCCATCTCTGCCTTGCTGGGTTTGTGTTCAGCTGATAGACTGGGAAGCAGGGCAGACATCAGTGCTTCGCAATTAACTCTCTTCACCATTAAGGGTGACTTTGGGAGACCAGAACTTACCATTCCTATAACATAGGTAACCATGACTGAGACTGGGATGTGCCCTTTCCGTGTTACTGCTCCAACAGTCACCTTCAGTTTTTCCAGGGAAGAGAAGAAGCACAAAGAGATGTAGCACAACATACCAATAAAAATCAGACTCTTCCTCCCAACTTTGTCACAGGAGCCAGTTTGGCAAGAATCGCTGACGTGCTGACCCTTCCTCTTCTCACTGGCACGAGTCTGGAAGCCTGTGTCTTCATGAACTGTGTACTGAAAAGGTCCCAGGGCAGACCTCAGCACGTCAGAGTATCTTAACTATTTAGAGCAGGTATAAATCCGCACCGTTTTGTTGTGATCACCCATATTTAAAGGCGAGTGGTAAATACCTTGTAGTAGCAGCAGGGTTGAATTAAATACCCTTTCAAAAATTATTGTTGCTATTGGGCTTTAGGATATGGTACACATGGACCCCCGTACCACCATTGTTTGCCTCCCCACCCCAAGGAGCATGAGGTTACCAGTCTGGATGGTGGTAAAGCTCTGCTTAACCCAATGTTCCAGATGCAACCAGCTTCTCGAGAGCGAGGTGCCAAGGCTTGTCATGGGAATATCAGCCTGTGCTATGGCTCCTGCTGCTAGTTAAAGATCTAGCAGTTCCTTAAAACAGTGGCATTTAACTATTCTTTTACCAACTATATGTTGCTCTTAGTTTTGAGAGCTTTGTTCTTCCATCTTAACCCTCAGCCTCTCTGACAGGTCTGTAACCAGGGGCTTCTCTGGCAGCCCCCTGTGGATAGAAATACACTAATATTTATGCTGTAGCCTCAATGACTGGCCTTCTTGGTCCTGTTGGGTTGCAAGAAACCATGAAAAGAGGTGTAGGTGTCTTATTACACTTGCAGGATCAAAGATAAAGGCTGCTAAAAATGGGTTGCTTTTATTCCATGGGATAATTGGTCTGTTGCACACCTTCAAACACTTGTATGCACAAGGCAGATAACCTGGATGCCTTTCTGCTGGCTGCTGGCCTCCCTCCTTGCTATCAAGCAGCTGGCATTTTGGCCTCAGAGAGCAGTGCAACAGATGGCTGCTTAAAAACAAAACCCCACCCCAAACAGGAGACTTTTTCCCCTTTTTCGGGGAGCCAAGGATTTTGAAGGCATGTGCTGAGATTAACTTCCCAAACAAAGGCTGCAGGATCACAACATATGGAATTTCTTGGAGCCTGTGCTGTAGTCGAGGACAAATGTGTCTGTCTGGTGCCTTTGGAGGCAGGTAAAGGCTTTTGTGATCCAGGGAGGTGGGGAATCTCCATCCTGGGTGATACTTAACGCTGCTGGATGTGTCCCTGCACAATCTGATTTAACTTTGAAATTGTTCGTTTCGTGTGGGAGGGTTGGACCAGAAAGAGCCAAAGTCCCTTTGCCTGATATTTTTTTTCCATGGTTCTGTGCCTGATTCCACTGATGATCTGCGCTTTGCGAGGGGAAGGAAGAGAGCAAAAAAAATCACATTCTAAACCATGTAGAAACATAGCAATACCCCTGCCTGCTGCAGGCTGCGCCGGGGAGCAGATGCTAGCTGCCTTTTCTCTCCTAGATGAATTTATTTTACTGGAAAGACAACTGCTGTTGTTGTGAAGTTGCCAGATGGACCTGTGTACAGAGATCTGGGGCGAGTGGTGATGTGAAATTTGGGAAAGGAGGGAATTTGGGAAGGCGGGAAACCCATGCTGGTGGCAGGGGACCCAGCAGGACTTTGGGAGGGATGTTCAGGGGTGCTCCTGGTATTGCTTTTCCCTTCAAAAGCAGCCGTTTCGGGCTTGCCTGGATCATGACTGTAATAAGAGAGGGTTCCTTGTGGGCACACATCCCCAGGAGAGGTTGCGCTTGATACCTGAGCTTTGTTTTCATTTCGGGCTGGCTGTTTCTAGGCCTTGAGATGGGGCTGAAAGGGACAGTTAAGTCAAGGAGGACTAGGGTAGGATTAGTTCCCAGGGAGACAGGATGTGTGCAAGGTTTTGTGCTCTCTGGTGGCTTTTGTGTGGAGGTGAACGAGCACGGGAATAGTGCTTTATTGGGCCAAGAATAATGATGGGCACTTCTTAGAGGGTTGTGTGCCTTTGGGGCTCTCTGCAAATATCAGCCAGTTCATCTGCTGCTCGCTAGGAGGGAGAAAACCCGTCTGACCTCCCCGGGGTCCCCTCTTGAGTTCAGGGTAGGGAGGGACCAGTGTGCCCAACGAAGCAGAAAGCTTTTCTGAGCAGCCAAAAGGGGAGAGAAGCCAAGCCCAGGGACTCAAGCTGCCGTTCCAGGCTGAAATATCCTGTCTGAAGGGGAGGTTTGCTCTCGAATCCGTTCCCTCTGCCCAGGGAGGGAGGGCTTGGAAAACTAGGGGAGGAGGGAGCAGCTGGAGCCTTCTGGAGTCAGCCTGCAAAGCTGCCTCTGCTTTTGCTCACGGAGGAGAAGTGTTATTCACAAGCTGGCTTCCTGACCACTCTCGTTGCTGGGCTAATTGCTCAGATCTGCTCCATGAGGAGATTCATCAGCTCCCTTTGCAGCCCGGCTATTTCTTCAGCAGGTTTGATGTAGCTGGCTGGGTTAATTCCAGATGTATCTTTAATGAGAGATTGTTTGTAAAAGCAGTTCTTGGGGCTGGTGAGACCAGCCAGGAAAAAAAAAAAGATTTCTAGTTTCCAAACGGGTTTGGAAACCTCTGTCTTCTAGTCATAGGAAAATTAAACCGAAGCCATCTTTCTGCACTCAGCCCAGCAAGTTGTTATGAACCTGGCTGGGAGAAATTAGCATCCAGTGCCTAATTAAAAAGGTGGGAGCAGCAGCCAGGGAGGGTTAAAAGAAGGTATCTGCCTTGAGGCTGTGCTAAAGAGAAACTGTAAATATTTGTTGCTCAGACGTTCAGCTGATGGATGCCTCTAGAAGGTGCATGGGCAAAACTTTACTTCCCCTGTTCTTTTTTTCTGTAGTGGTGGAGGATGCTGAGGGCTGAAGATGCCACCTGGATGCTCAGTGCCCTTCCAGTTCCCTTTCCTTCAAAGATTTTTTGGTGAGTGACCAAGCAGGAGGCAGGGACCTGTACCTGACCGTAGATGTGCTGGGCATCTAACCCCACAGCAGATGTGGAGTGTGACACCTTGTGTCTTCTGTGGGACAAGACCTTGCGTATAGGCGGTTGTTGGAGAACAGCTGATGCATGATAAACTTATACCTTTGTTTTCCTGTGCAATATCATCTATGTTGCAGTTCAATACACAAACCTGAGATGCTTTTCCCCACCCCTCCCTTCCAGGACTGCTGCAGGTGCATGTTTTAAGGACATGTTGATCTAGCCAGCATGCTGTAAGGGTATGGGTAAGGTAAGGTTTGCCAGTACTGCTTTTTGTTCCTGTCAAGCTTAGTCTGGTAAAAGATGGTATTCTCTACTAAGAAATGGTAGAATCATAAAATGGTTTGGGCTGGAAAGGGACCTCAAAGCCCCTCCAGTGCCACCCCTGCCCTGGGCAGGGACACCTCCCACCAGCCCAGCTTGCTCCAAGTCCCCTCCAACCTGCCCTTGAACCCCTCCAGGGATGGGGCAGCCACAGCTTCTCTGGCCAACCTGGGCCAGGCTCTCACCACCCTCAAAATGAAGAATTTCTTCCTGAAATCTCATCTCAATCTCCCTTCTTTCAATGTAAAACCCTTCCCCCTCGTCCTATGGCTCCACTCCCTCATAAAGAGTCCCTCCATCTTGGTCCAGTGTGTGCTGCCTCTGGCACGGGAGGGATTTTTTTCTACCTGTAGGAAAGAGGAAAAGGTTTGGGGCTGGTTAAAGAAAGGGGAAGGTTTCCTCTCTCTGGCCTGGCTGCCCTGGGAGTCCATGTGCTGCTCTGTAAGGGAAGTTGCAGGGCTCTCTGTGGTGGAGACCAAGGGGACAGGAATGGAGTAGACACTTTGAAAAGGTGGTGGCTGTCTACCTTCTCTTATGCTTTTCATTCTAGGACATCACCTGGGTCTGCTGAGGCTTCCTAGAATGCTTGAATACCTGAGTGTGGGATTCCTGCAGGCCCTGCTGGGGATCCCAGCTCGTGTACTGGGACTTGGCTTCTGGGTTTGCTGGTGCCTGGAGGCAGAGGCTTCAGATGTTGTGGCTGTTTCAGCCAACACGCCCTTTCTCACCATTTGCAGTGACAGGAGGTTTCCCAGATGTGGCACAGTCCTCGGGTTGTCTTTCCTGCTTGCAGATGAATTCCTTCCTGACAAAAGGAGCTCTTATTTCCTGAGATTTCATCTGCCCCTGCTGTTTACTGCCCACCTGAAATCCTCCCTGTCTCCTGGTGACCTTCTGAGAGCAGGCAGTTGTGCTCCTGCTGCCGTGGAGAGGGGGATGGAGTCGGGATGGGGTCAGTGGTTGGCAGCTGACAGCTTCTTTTTATGTTTCCATCTGTTCCCTCTCTTCCCTTTTCATGAGATCAGGTGCCAGCCTGTACTAGGAAAGCTTTTCAATGTGAGAGGAAGTCACAAATGGGGTACTTGGGGGCCTTGCTTTCATCTGTGGCAGAGAGAGGCTGCTCAAACCCAACCTGCACCCTCTCGAGCTGCTCCTGTAACAAACCCGGCCACGGGGAACCAGAATTCGGGGTTTTTGTCAGCGAAGCAGACAGCTCTGTGTCCAGAGCTGGTCTGGATCACAGCTCTGGGACCCACGGATCCCCAACATCTGTGGGTCTGTCCTGCAGTTCTGAGCCTTGGAGCTCAGAGATGCTCACGCTGATGGCTGCAGAGACACAAACCTGGCTGTTCCTGGGCCTGCTGGGGTGCATATTTTTCATTTACTTTTTACTTTTTTATGTGGTTGCTGTCTCATAAACCCCCAGTTATTTTAAATATGTTATCAGTGGCTCAACAACTTAATTCTTTCAGACCTTTGGTCCTCCCTACACAGCCCACTGACCAACCTCTCTAATTTAATGAGTGGCTTCTCTCCTGCTTTGTGTTTTGAAGGGTTTTCCCCTCTGCTTTTGAGGCCATGTGTTTATTACACAGCTGGTCTTTTGTGAACAGGAAGGTTTGTGAACGAGAAGGAGAGTCTGCAGGAGGTATTTGGGGCTGGTTTTGTTGCTGGCTCTGATTTCACGGAATCATGGAATTGTCGGAGTTGGAAGGGACCTCTAGATCATCCAGTCCAACTCCCCTGCCAAAGCAGGGTTGCCCAGAGCACATCACTCAGGGCTGCATCCAGGTGGGGCTTGAAGATCTCCAGAGAAGGGGACTCCACACCCTCCCTGGGCAGCCTGTGCCAGGGCTCTGCCACCCTCACCCCAAAGAAGTTCTTCCTCAGATTGGAGTGGAACTTCCCATGGTCCAGCTTGTGCCCGTTGCCCCTCGTCCTGTCACTGGGAACCACTGAAAAGAGTCTGGCTCCATCCTCCTTCAACCCATACTTCAGATACTCATAAGGGTCTCCCCTCAGCCTTCTCTTCTCCAGGCTCAAGAGCCCCAGCTCTCTCAGCCTTTCCTCATCAGGGAGATGCTCCAATCCCTCCATCATCTCTGTTGCCCTTTGCTGGACTCTCTCCAGCAGTTCCCTGTCTCTCTTGAACTGGGGAGCCCAGCACTGGAGGCAGGATTCCAGTTGTGGCCTCCCCAGTGCAGAGCAGAGGGGGAGAATGACCTCCCTCCACCTCCTGGCCACACTCTTCCCTACGCAGCCCAGGATTTCACTGGCCTCTTGGCCACCAGGGCCCATTGCTGGCTCATGGAGCCAGGTCCACCAGGACCCCCAGATCCTTCTCCTCAGACGTGCTTTCCAGCAGATCCACTCCTAACCTATACTGGTGCCTGGGGTTCTTCCTCCCCAGGTGCTGGACCCTACACTTGCCCTTGTTGAACCTCATAAGGTTCTTCTCTGCCCAGCTCTCCAGCCTGTCCAGGTCATGCTGGGTGGTGGCACAGCCCTCTGGAGTGTCAGCCAGCCCACCCAGTTTGGGATCAGTGAACTTGCTGAGGATATACACTGCCCCATCATCCAGGTCATTGATGAATATGTTGAACAAGACCATTTTGTGGTGGAATGTGTGTAGGATGGGAAGAGGCTCAAAGGAATATCCTGAGGAGCTTATTTAACACTTCAGCTTGGACAATCTCTGTGTGGGGAAAATGAAAATCTGCCCCACTGCTGCCAGAATGTGATGTGCTGGGAGACCTCAATCACATAAAAGCTGTGGAGTCTGATGGTTCCTCCATGGTGGAGAGCAGAGGCTCTTTTTGGGGATTGCACCAGGTGCCCTGTTGAAGAATCAGAAATCCCTGGCTCAGGTTCCAGCCCAGGATGGTCTCTCCATGATTGTTCTTTTACAAAAGTCCTGGTCTTTTTGGCAAAAGACTCTGGGATACAAATGCAGTCAAACTTTTGATGAAGTGGAAGGCAATCCCAATAGCCCCTTCTTGAGCAAACCAGCCGTTGCCTTGGGATTTTGCCTGAGTTCAAACTGGGCAACTGTGTTGCATGGTTGGTTTTGGCTTGTGAAGGCAACTGCCCGGAGTGGGTAAAGCCACATTTTGTTTTGTTTTTCTTGATGCTTGTTTCTGTTTGTAAGCTCCTTGCTGTGTGAAGAGGTGCCCTCTGTGCTGTGGGGACCTGCACCAGTGGCGAGGGGACTGCCTTCTTCCTTCAGTGCTTCACCAGTGATAAATAAACCAAGATTCTCCTTTTATGGTGCTGCTTCTGAACACCCTCTAGTGCTTCGTAGCTGCTGTGATTGTGCCAGGTGCTCCTGTGGGCTCAGGGCTGGGTTTGTCCCTTCTCTCTGTCCCACTTAAAATGGTTTTTTTTTTTTTTTTTTTTTTTCCCCTAGTCTTCCTCTCCCTTGCTTCAAAACCAGATGTTTGTGTTTGGAAGTGCCCTGTGGGAGGTGTCCTAGACCTGCTGGGGCTATGGATGACTGACTTGCTGTGAAGCAAGGAGCCAAGGAGACCAGCAAATGGAGCTGTCGAGTGATGCCAGAAGCTGCAAAAGCCAAACAAGCTGCTTGTGAATGATGTTAAGCACATGAGGGTGCTTTTTTCTCTTGGACTAGAGAAGTTGGAGGTTCTTGCCATGGGTGTTCAGGTATTGCCATGGTTTTAAAACGTGTGTGATGCCAAGTAGTAGAGAGCTGCCATGTGTTTAGCCTCTGAAGGAGGTCCTCTCTCCCGGGTGCAGGAGAGGAGGGCTCGGTACTCACCAGCCTGTGGTGCCCCATGGCACTGGGTGGGATGGAGGATGTTCTGCCAGGACCGTGCCAGCTGAGGAGAAGAGGTGGGCATGAGAGAGCAGAGACTGACCACTGCTTTGCCTCTGTGACGGTGAAGAACCACTGAGCCTTGGTCCAACAGCATGTTTCTGTCCTCAGTATCCGGGGGACTTAATTTTTAGCTGCTAGAGGAAACATGAGACCAAGACTAAGGATCTAAGGTAACATCAGCCCCGGGAACACCTATCGAACCATCCTGTAGCTGCGTAGGTGATCAGTGCCCTTGACATCTGCCTACTTGCATGTTTAGATGCCATGGTGGTACCTTACTGAGTCAGGCCTCAACCTCTATCCAAAATCTGCCCGTCCTCCTGTGGCGTTGGCTCCCAGCAATCACTGCCTCCCTGTCGGAGATTCCCCTTGAACTGTGTTTAACTTCTTGAGGCTTATAAATTTTCTTCTGCCTTTACACCAAGACAGCCGGCTGGATTAAATGGTTTCATAGTATTAAGGAAAAAAAGAAAAGCTGGGAGGCATTGCTCTTGTTGCGGCCAAGGACTTTGCTTTGTTTTAAAAAGCAGTCGGGGGGGGGGAGGGGGGAACCCAATTTACTGTTTTCGGATTTTATGGCTGCACGGCTAATGTCAAGCTCTCAAAAATGCAGGCATTTGAAATATTGTCTTGATTTAGAGAAGGAGCAGAGAATCAGTTCAAGGGTCTGGGAGTGAGATTTAAAATCAGCAAAAAGTGAAGGGAACAAAATTGATTCCCAACACAGCAATAAAAAGGGAGAAAGCAAACCCAGGGCTGTGCGTCGAGGTCTGCACTACCAAAAAAAAAAAAAAAAATCAATGTTCTCCCCTGCAATGTGGCATTGCATTGCTCCGAGGAAGGCAGGGGGAAACATGGCTAAAAGGAGCCAACTTTTTTTCCTTCTTTTTAGGAGGAAAACAATTATGGAGGCTGCTGGGTTTAAAGAGGATTATGGGCTGCCTGTTTGGGACTTGGTGAAGTTGCAGTGAGGTAAGTGATTTCGCTGCAGTGATCTGGCAGGAAATGTTTTGATAGCATCTAAGCTGACTTGAGCATTGCAGTCAGTCCTTTCTTTAGCTGAGCACTTCCTAATTAATGGAGTTCTTCCTTCATGGGTTAAATTGGTGGTAGTGAGTGCTCTCATCTGGTCCCTCCTCTCCCTGGATCCTCACTGCAGCCCTTGTCTTTGCCTTTGCTGTGGCTCTGTGTCCTCTGCAAGGCACCAGACGTGCCCAGTAATTCTGAGGGTTTGATCTGGCAAGTGCAGCAGGGATGACATGGGAAATACGTTTCCGATGTCTCAGCCTCCCCCCACCCCTCCCAGGGGCTTTGGTTTGGGTCTCCAGAAGCTACAGAGAGTGCCTGTGCTGTTGAGTCTCATCTCGGAGCCTGCAGCAGGGCTTTTGGGGGCTGCTGGCTGCCCTGTGTCCTCGCACTGCAGCAAAAGAGAGGTTAATAATGCAAGATGCCTGCCTGTTGCCCTTGGCTGTGCGCTCATTTGTTTCTGCAGGAGGATGAGAGCTATATAAACAGCATTTCCCAGGGGATGGAGGGGAGGAAGGATTTTCAGCCCTGTAGCTCCCTGCGTGGACCGACAGCTCTCGGTACCTCTAAAGAGAGCGGGGCCAACAGCCTGCTTTGCTCAACCCCTGTTAGGAGGGTGAGGGTGGCTTGTCCCAAGTGCTGAGGTGGCTGGGTAGCTTCTGTGCCAGGCTATGAGCAAGTGTGGTGCCCTCTTGTCTTCCTTGGGACTAGCTGCAGGCTGGGCTGCTTGGAATGGGTCCACCTTTGAGTTGGAAACACAGGCAGCCACCTGAGAGAGCCAAGGGTGAATTGAGGCTGAGGGGACACCTCATGAATGTTGACAAGTACCTAAAGGGTGGGTTGAAGGAGGATGGAGCCAGACTCTTTTCAGTGGTTCCCAGTGACAGGACGAGGGGCAACGGGCACAAGCTGGACCATGGGAAGTTCCACTCCAATGTGAGGAAGAACTTCTTTGGGGTGAGGGTGGCAGAGCCCTGGCAGAGGCTGCCCAGGGAGGGTGTGGAGTCCCCTTCTCTGGAGATCTTCAAGCCCCACCTGGATGCTCCTGAGTGATGTGCTCTGGGCAACCCTGCTTTGGCAGGGGAGTGGGACTGGAGGATCTCTAGAAGGTCCCTTCCAACTCTGATGATTCTGTGAGTCTGTGAATGGGTCCTTCTTTGAGTTGGAAACGCAGGCAGCCACCTGAGAGAGGCAAGAGTGAATTCAGAATGATGGCTCTGAGCTGAACTTACTGGTGATGATTGCGTATTGTGAAGGAAAACAGAGGTGAGAGGGTGCTGGCCAGGGAAGAGGGGCTTGTTGGCCCCCGTAGGAGCAAAGATGGTTGTGTACAACCCCAGGAATGGAGAGGGGGTGGCGATGTAAACCCTGTACCTTCTCTGAGCATCCATGGTGGTGTGCATTTCAGCTTTGGGGCTCTCTTCTTGAAAGCGTGGGTTTGTGGCTAGCTTGCAAGCCACCCTTGATCTGATAATAAGCCCTGTCCACGTTTCTTCTAGGCTTCTTCCTCCTAACTTCCCTCTGCTTCCCTGTCTCAGCTATGTTTCTGTGCCTGGGCAGCAAGTTCTGTGATAGGAATGGTGTGTCTTATGACTTTGCCATCTCCAAGCATGGTCACCATGCTCAACAAGCGCAGGAGTGGGTGAGAAGCTGGTGGCTCTAGTCCTCTACATCCTACAGGGCATCCTGAACCATGTGTGTAGGCTTGGAAAGTACCTACACCCGTATTGACTGTAATTTCAGGTCTGTTGCTGTTCAAAAATAGCAGCTTGGCAGGGCTGTCTGGAGCCGTCAAGAGCCATGACTGTGGCATTGTTTGGCTGACCTGCTGGAGAGCAGCTCTGAGGAGAAAGACCTGGGAGTCCTGGTGGACAATAGGATGACCATGAGCCAGCAATGGGCCCTTGTGGCCAAGAAGGCCAATGGCATCCTGGGGGGCATCAGGAAGAGTGTGACCAGCAGGTGGAGGGAGGTCATCCTGCCCCTCTGCTCTGCCCTGGGGAGGCCCCATCTGGAGCACTGGGACCAGTTCTGGGCTCCCCAGTTCCAGAAGGACAGGGAACTGCTGGAGAGGGGACAGCAGAGGCTACAGAGATGATGAGGGGCCTGGAGCATCTCCCTTCCAAGGAGAGGCTGAGGGACTTGGGTCTTTTTAGTCTGGAGAAGAGAAGGCTGAGGGGGGATCTGATCAATGCTTATAAATACTTAAAGGGAGGTTGTCAGGAGGATGAGGCTGGTCTTTTTTCAGTGGTGCCCAGGGACAGGACAAGAGGAAATGGGCCCAAGCTTGAATGTAAGAAGTTCCACCTCAACATGAGGAGGAAGCTCTTTGCTGTGAGGGTGGCAGAGCCCTGGCAGAGGCTGCCCAGGGAGGTGGTGGAGTCTCCTTCTCTGGAGACATTCAAACCCACCTGGACACGTTCCTGTGGGACCTGCTCTGGGTGGCCCTGCTTTGGCAGGTGGTTGGATGAGATGATCTCCAGAGGTCCCTTCCAACCCCATGTGATTCTGTGAAGAAACTACAGGATGAGCTGTGGCCTCCCTCTGCTCAGCTGCCAGTGACACAGAGCAGCCTGGCTGGCAGCGTCCACCTGCAGTGACATCTCCCTGCTGTGTGCTCTGGGCACCCAGTCTATTCCTGTCCCTCCCAGTCCCTGGTAGCTAGAAAAAGTCATAATCTTTGGCATTCACCTTCCCTGCCATCAGCAATTAAGGCAGCTCTGGCAGAATGCCTGTGGTTTTCTAAAATTCTAGAGCCTCCCCCCCCCCAGCAAGGGCTTTATGTGCAAAAGCCAAAAAAATAGAATAAATTAAATAAAGCTGCTTTTTTGGCAGAGAGCACTGGTCCCTTTCTGCTTGATCACCAGGGTCCCTGTTGGTCTCCCCTTCCAAAGGGGGAGACTGCTGCCTGCCAGGGTTTTTTCTGGGTGTTTAATCGTAGACTCATGGAATGGTTTGGGTTGGAAGGGACCTTAAAGCCCCCCCAGTGCCACCCCCTGCCCTGGGCAGGGACACCTCCCACCACACCAGGTTGCTCCAAGCCCCCTCCAACCTGCCCTTGAACCCCTCCAGGGATGGGGCAGCCACAGCTTCTCTGGCCAACCTGGGCCAGGCTCTCACCACCCTCACAGCAAAGAATTTCTTCCTTTAATGCCCTGGAGAAGGGAGTTTGCCTCCCTCTGGGCTGGGAGCAGGTTTTGTAGGGGTTACTCAAGCTCTCCCTATAACCATGGGTGCTGCGGGGAGGTTGAAGAGCCTGGCTGAGCCAGGGCTGGAGGCCGGAGAAGGGAGTTTGCCTCCCTCTGGGCTGGGAGCAGGTTTTGTAGGGGTTACTCAAGCTCTCCCTATAACCATGGCTGCTGTGGGGCGGCTGAAGAGCCTGGCTGAGCCAGGGCTGGAGCTGGGGCTCTCTGGGTGCTGTGCTTTTGAAATTACCTGCCTAAACTTTGTGATCTATAATATCTTGATGAGTCGTAACCTGAGGAAACAGGGTCAAATAGCCAGGCTGTGGTGTTGATGCCACTATAGCATCACTGCTATCCCTTCAGCAAGAGCCCTGGGCAGGGGGACTTGGGTCTCTTCTCCCAAGGAACAGGCAATGTGTCAAGAGGATCTGGCCTCAAGTTGCTCCAGGGGAGGTTTAGGATGGATATTGGGAAAAATTTCTTCACCAATAGGGTTATCAAGCCGTGGAGCAGGCTGCCCAGGGAAGAGGTGGAGTCACCATCCCCGGAGGTATCTAGAAGCTGGGCAGATGTGGTGCTGAGGGACATGGGTCAGTGGTGGGTTTGTCAGTGCTGGGTTGATGGTTGGACTCGGAAAGGTCCCTTGGTAAAATGGGGTGAATATGCTTATCTTTAGTGTTCAGAGGCTGATGAAGGAAAACAATGGCTGGAAAGAACTTGAGGTCACATCTCACCCTGCTTTCCTCACCTAGGAGTCCCATGTTTGCCTCCAGCAGCTGATGACTTCCTCCTCTCTGTTGCAAGGAAAGGAAATGAATAGAAAAGGAAAAAAAAATTATTGCCCATAGGTAGGATGTAACTCTGAGGTCAAAATAAGGGTGGGAGGAGGATGAGCCCGAGTTGTTGCTGATGCTGAAGGCACCAGAGGGTGATGTGCCATGGGCCAGGGGTGATTTTTTTTTTTTTTTCTGTGTGCATTTGTATTTTGTTGCTTAGTTCTGGGAAGGGACTGTGGGTGAGGATCAGGCGTTCCACTGTGTACCTTTCCCATGGCACAGGGGGAGCCGTGTCTGAAGGTTGTGTTGCCCAGGAACGTGGGGCATGGGCTCCCAGGTGAAGGGCATTAATGGCTGTGCATCTTCTCAGGGCTCATTGTTTAGGTGGTGGTAGATGATCTCCAGAGGTCTCTTCCAACCCCATGTGATTCTGTGAAAGCATGGGGAAGATGAATAGATGACATGTCCTTTTTTAGATAATTATTTCACGCTTTGCAGTCCCGTGGCGTTTGCCCAAGGCTCAGTTTAAGGTGTTCTGGACGGATTCTTAATGAAATACCAGAGATGCTCACTATGAAGCAGGAATTAATCTTCAGATACCTGATTTGGAAATGCTCTTGTTTGCCATCATATGCAACTTCATTTTTCCACCGTGATCTCAGCAGCCAGACAACCAGTTCCATTTTCCTAGTTGCAGAAGCATCTCTAGCCTCGAAAGGAACATGAAGATTTCGAGCAAAACTCAGCATCACTGACCTCCCTTCAGCAAGAGCCCTGGGCAGGGGGACTTGGGTCTCTTCTCCCAAGTAACAGGCAATGTGACAAGAGGGTACAGCCTCAAGTTGTGCCAGGGGAGGTTTAGGATGGATATTGGGAAAAATTACATCACTGATAGGGTTGTCAAGCCTTGGAACAGGCTGCCCGGAGGTATCTAGAAGCTGGGCAGATGTGGTGCTGAGGGACGTGGGTCAGTGGTGGGTTTGTCAGTGCTGGGTTGATGGTTGGACTCGATCTGAAAGGTCCCTTCCAACTTGGATGATCCTATGAAATGCATCTGTTTGAACCACTCACTGGTGTGCCCAGTGATGGAGCCCAGAGCCCTGCTGGAGCTCGTCAGCAGAAGGGACACCCCCTGGGCTCAGAGAGCTCAGAGCTGTGTGTGTTACCGTGTTTTGTCGGGGTTTCCTGATTTCAGGGCTTTCCTGAGGGTGTGAAGTCCTGCTACGGATGGACTGGGAGGCGTAAGATGCCAGTGAGCTGGTTGAACTGGGGTCCAGGTAATCACAAGGTGGGCAGGCAAGAAGAGCAGATGGTTTTTTGAGGGCAGCGCTGGCACCTCTGTGGGTTGTGTGTGACTTACATTTTTAGGATATACGGACATGGGTATGTGGTGTGTGTGTGGCTCTTTTGTGACCAGTGCTTGGACACGGGGGAAGCATTTTGGCTTTGGGCATGAGTTTCTCCAGCTGCTGCTGTGTTGGAGGGATGCAGGCATGGGGCTGTGCTGAAGCTGTGAGGGCTCCTTGGAGGCAGTTTCACCCCGTGCTCGCTGTGGTCACAGAATCATGGAATTGTCAGAGTTGGAAGGGACCTCTAGAGACCATCCAGTCCAACTCCCCTGCCAAAGCAGGGTTGCCCAGAGCACATCACTCAGGACTATCCAGGTGGGGCTTGAAGATCTCCAGAGAAGGGGGCTCCACACCCTCCCTGGGCAGCCTCTACCAGGGCTCTGCCACCCTCACCCCAAAGAAGTTCTTCCTCAGATTGGAGTGGAACTTCCCATGGTCCAACTTGTGCCCGTTGCCCCTCGTCCTGTCACTGGGAACCACTGAAAAGAGTCCGGCTCCCTCCTCCTTCAACCCACCCTTTAGATCCTTGTCAGAATTAAGAAGGTCTCCCCTCAGCCTTCTCTTCTCCAGGCTAAAAAGCCCCAGCTCTCTCAGCCTTTCCTCATCAGGGAGATGCTCCAATCCCTCCATCATCTCTGTTGCCCTTCGCTGGACTCTCTCCAGCAGTTCCCTGTCTCTCTTGAACTGGGGAGCCCAGCACTGGAGGCAGGATTCCAGTTGTGGCCTCCCCAGTGCAGAGCAGAGGGGGAGAATGACCTCCCTCCACCTCCTGGCCACATGGTCATCTTATCCTTTCCCTGACCTGCTCTGCTAGCCAGCCAGGGACTGCCAGTAGCCACTGCTGCTCTGTCCCTGTGGGCACTCAGCGTCCCTCTGTTCCCCATCCGTGTGTCCTCCATGGCTTCCTGGAGCCGCCTCCTCCCCTCTCTGTGTCCCTGCTGTTGCCATGGTGGTGTTGGGGCTGGCCCAGAGGCCCTGTTGCTTTGGGAACAAGGGACACGGCCGGGGCTGGCAGCGTGGGATCCGGTGTGTGAGTGCCCTCCCGTGTCCCCGATGGACTGGGGAAGGTGGGGGATACTAGTGACCCCCCCCTCCCACCTCCCCATGCTGTGGGGGGGGACGGTGGCTGCGTCCCCTCCCTGGCTGG
>NW_015091298.1:767304-783212 GCF_001431845.1 Calidris pugnax | reverse complement strand
GCTGAGCAGAGATCTGGGGTTGTGGGGGGGCTTGATGGGGGTGAAACCCCCCCTCCCTGCCCCATATGCCTCTATTGGGGGTGGGGAGGGGGGCTTGGAGTGGGGGTGACACCCCTCTGCCATGTGCCCCACACACGTGTGTCAGGGAGGAGGTGAAACCCCTCACTGTGCCCCACATGCTGGTGTCTGGGAGTGGGTGAGACCCCCCCCCCTTCCCTACTGTGCCCCATACATAGGTGTTGGGGGGTTACACCCCCCCCTTGCTGTGCCCCACATGTGGGTGTTGGGGGAGACCCCCCCCAGCCCCACACGCTGGTGTCCTGAGGTAGGTCAGACCTCCCCACCGTGCCCCACATATGGGTGTTGTAGGGGTGTGGGGGTAAGACCCCCTCTCGTGGTGCTCATCATGTGGGTGTCAGGCTTGTGGGGGGGTGACACCTTCCCCTTGTCCCCCATGTGGGAGTTGGGGGGGTTTGGGGGTAACCCCCCCCCCCCCCCGGAGCTGGACAGGGAGCAATCTCTGCTCCCCAAAAGAGGATACTTCTTCCATTCTTCCCATGGGATGCACACGTGGCTGTGTCCAGGCTGGGGGTGAAACAGTGGGGGGACGGGGGCTACTTTCCTTGCCCTCCTTGTCCTGCACGTGGGCTTTTGGCTGGTTTGGCCTTCATTTTATTTTTTTTATTATGATCTGGGTTGCCCCGTCCGTTAATTGAGGGATGAGATTATTTGTTCTTGCTCTGTCTCTAAAGCGCCGTGAAGGTTTCTGATGGAAAATGCTGCAAATGGCCTGGCTGGGAGTGACAGTGGACCTCGCTCACCATGACTGTCCTCTCCTGGTGTTTTAAATCCACGGGTGGTTTTCTGAGAAGCGATTCCTCTCTGAATTTTGGGGGGGAAAAAGGCAAAGGCTCGACTGCTCCAGGAAGGTTCAGATTGCTCCTAACAGGTTGTGCAGCTTTGGCTGAAGGGTGGGAGATAACTAGGTGAAGCCAAAGGCTGCTCTGAAACATCTCAGGGTTGCAGTCAGTGCTGTGGGATTACTGTAGGAATCTGGTAAGTACAGAATATTCACTGTTCTGGCAGCCAGTAATGTGTGTGCTGGATAATTAGGTATGAGGCTGGAGCCAGCCAAGGTGGGACTGGGGGGTTTTATTTCTGGCTCTGCTGCTGGTTTCGTACCTGTCTCCTCTCTGACGTCTTCGAATTCAATTGATGTTTGCGTTCTTCTGGAGACTGAACCTCCTTTGTGAGAACTGGGCATGAATTATTTCACGGAGGAGGTTTTGAAGGTGGAGATGAAACCAGTTTGCTGCAGGTTGAGGTTCACTGGGAGGCGTTTCGGGCCGCGCGGTTGATGCCTGGACCTCTCGGGGTCGGGATGCAAACGTCATGCACCGGGAATTGATGCTGCGGAAGCAAGGAGATGGTTCAGGAAGGGAGAGAGGATGGTTTGGGGGATGCTTTAAACTCCCCAGGGAGCACAGAATGAGGGGACTAGAACATCTCTCTTATGAGGAAGGGCTGAGGGACTTGAGGCTCCTTAGTCTGGAGAAGAGAAGACTTGAGAGGGGATCTCACCGATGCTTATAAATATTTAAAGTGTGGATATCTGGAGGATGGGGCCAGTCTTTTTTCAGTGGTGCCCAGGGACAGGACAAGGGGCAACAGGCACAAACTGGAACATAAGTTCCATCTCAACATGAGGAGGAAGCTCTTTGCTGTGAGGGTGGCAGAGCCCTGGCAGAGGCTGCCCAGGGAGGTGGTGGAGTCTCCTTCTCTGGAGAAATTCCAAACCTGCCTGGGCACGCTCTTGTCCAACCTGCTCTGGGTGTGACCCAGGTTGGACTAGATGATCTCCAGAGGTCCCTTCCAACCCCACATCATTCTGTGATTTCATCTTAGCTCTCCTTTGCTGGTGTAAGTGGGGTGTCCTGGCACTTCTGGGGTAAGATACCATGTATGGAAATGATCTGATATGCATAGGAGTCTTCCTGTGATTTCCATGAATTTCAGATAAGGTCTGGATTCACAGTAGCAGAGTCAGCTCTGACCTCGTGCATGGCCACTTGCTCCTGGCCTGAGCATCTCCAGCAGACCCTTGGAAGGGAGCTTGGTCCACCTCAGTCAGCTCAGAGTTGAAGTTTATTAAAAGAAATAACAGGAAGTTAGAACACTAGACTCCTTTTATCTCGGTCGCGGTGGAGCTGCTGTAATAAACTGCAGGATGATGGGACCAAAGGGATAAAATTCAGAGGGTCTGGAATATAAAGGTGACAGGTGAGGCTTCCTGGGTAGCACGGCTTGATTTATAAAGCACTCAGCCACTTAGCAGCGTGCTGGGGGTGGCAAGGGATTAGTCCTGGAAGTTCTGCTTCTCCTCTCCTGGACTGGGTTCCTTGAGATGCTGATTATCTGGGAATTGTAGCGAAGCAGGAGATTCTTCTGAGGAGAAGGATCTGGGGGTCCTGGTGGAGAGTAAACTCTCCATGAGCCAGCAATGGGCCCTTGTGGCCAAGAGGCCAATGGGATCCTGGGCTGCAGAGGGAAGAGTGTGGCCAGGAGTTGTTCCAGTGCCTGACCACCCTCTCAGGAAAGAAATTCCTCCTAAGATCTAATCTAAACCTCCCCTGCCCCAACTTCAGACCATTTCCTCTGGTCCTGTCATTATTCCCTTGGGAGAAGAGGCCAATCCCCACCTCTCTCCACCCTCCTTTCAGGGAGTTGTAGAGGGCAATGAAGTCTCCCCTCAGCCTCCTCTTCTCCAAACTCAACATGCCCAGTTCCCTCAGCCTCTCCTCACATGACTTGTTCTCCAGACCCCTCACACGCTCCAGCCCCTCAATGTCCTTCTTGTGGTGAAGGGCCCAGAACTGGACACAGCCCTTGAGGTGAGGCCTCACCAGTGCCCAGTCCAGAGGCACCATCACTGCCCTACTCCTGCTGGCCACGCTGTTCCTGACACAGGCCAGGATGCTCTTGGCCTTCTTGGCCACCTGGGCACACTGCTGGCTCCTGCTCAGCTGGCTGTCCACAACACCCCCAGCTCCTTTTCTGCTGGGCAGCTCCAGCCACTCTTCCCCCAGCCTGTAGCATTGCCTGGGGTTGTTGTGACCAAAATGCAGGACCCAGCACTTGGCCGTATTGAACCTCATCCCACTGGGCTTGGCCCATCCATCCAACCTGTCCAGATCCCTCTGTAGAGCCTTCTGACCCTCAAGCAGATCAACACTCCCACCTGGTTTGGTGTCATGGCACATGGCAGAGTGACATCCGCAGGATCTCATAGACATGAAGCTGTGCCTTTACATGAAACTTTTTTTTTTTTTTTTCCTTCTTATTGTCCATTAAGAAATTTGCTGTTTTTTCTTAATTTCCTGTCTTTTTCAGCCTAGTGTCATCAGAGAGCTGTTCGGTTTTATTGTACAGAGAGAAGCTGTTGGATGTAGGCACAGAGGGATTTGGATGCTTTGGGGCCGTATCTGAGCAGTCACATCGACTTCTTCCATGGTGTGGCTTTTGCCAAGCTCGGGAGCTCTGAAGGGCCCGTTTGTGCCGTGGGGCCTCCTGAATTTTCCAGGTCCTGGCACGATTCAGCATGTGGGAATCCCTGCCTCGTGCCTACAGATGCTTTGGTTGTATGGCCCAAGCCTGTGTCAAGAATTAGGTGACATTCAGAGATTAATATTGTTGCTGGAGAAGAGGGGAAGGTGCTTTTATTTACCCTTGATGTAGCTCATGGCCAGAACCACCTGGGAGCGATCCCGTGCAGACCCTTCTTTTCCTCCTAGCCCGATGCAAGGAGTCTCTGTAGTAGCTGTGAACCCACATGGTGAAACAAATCTTTTTCCTTCACTTTGAAGATGATCCTGGTCTTTTTTTTCTTTTTTTCCCCTCCAGAGACTGATCACGTGTTGCACATGAACTACTCATCAGCTGAAAGACTGTAATCCAGGGAGCACAGATCCCAGCCAAGGGGGCCCTTAGCTCTCAAGCATCCTACCTTTCCTACCTTCTTTCCTAGGGATCAGGCTTTTCCTCACTTGCTTATTCCACACAGCAGTACTAGGAGATGTGGAAGTGACCTTGTCCAGGCTGACAAGCAGGATGAAGGAATGGCTTTAACTCCCTCCATCCCCTGAGAGGGCAGGAAGCTTTGGGCTGGAAAAAGAGTGGCGAGTTGAGTAGCAGGAACAGAGATGGGAATGGGAGTGGAGCTGTGGAAGCTGCGAGCAGGCAGAGGCACCAGCATCAGGTTTGGTGTTGGGCAATGGGATGTTGCAAGTCTTGTATGAGGTTTGTGTCATTTCTACCATGTAGTTCCATGAAGCACAGAATGGTTTGAGCTGGAAGGGACTTTAAAGAGCACCCAGTGCCACCCCCTGCCCTGGGCAGGGACACCTCCCACCACACCAGGTTGCTCCAACTTGGTAGTGCAGGGTTACCAACCTGGCCTTGAACCCCTCCAGGGATGGGGCAGCCACAGCTTCTCTGGCCAACCTGGGTCAGGCTCTCACCACCCTCCCACCAAACAAGTTCTTCCCCACATCTCAGCTCCATCTCCCCTCTTGCAGGGTCCAACCCTTCCCCCTCCTCCTAGGGCTCCCCTCCCTGATCCAGAGTCCCTCCCCAGCTTTCCTGGAGCCCCTTGAGGGACTGGAAGGGGCTGGAAGGTCTCCCCGGAGCCTTCTCTTCTCCAGGCTGAACCCCCCCAACTCTCTCAGCCCCCCCTCCCAGCAGAGGGGCTCCAGCTCTCCCAGCATCTCCGAGGCCTCCTCTGGCCCCGCTCCAACAGGTCCATGTAGATACTTTGCAGCCAGCAGTTTTCCTTGTAAGCACCTGAGGCTCCTCTGGCAAGTCCTCTGAGCATGCAACCAGGTTCTAACATTGCTTCTAAGAGTTGTTGTGACCAAAATGCAGGACCCAGCACTTGGCCGTATTGAACCTCATCCCACTGGGCTTGGCCCATCCATCCAACCTGTCCAGATCCCTCTGTAGAGCCTTCTGACCCTCAAGCAGATCAACACTCCCACCTGGTTTGGTGTCATGGCACATGGCAGAGTGACATCCGCAGGATCTCATAGACATGAAGCTGTGCCTTTACATGAAACTTCTTTTTTTTTTTTTGCTCTCCCAGCATCTCCGAGGCCTCCTCTGGCCCCGCTCCAACAGGTCCATGTAGATACTTTGCAGCCAGCAGTTTCCCTTGTAAGCACCTGAGGCTTCTCTGACAAGTCCTCTGAGCATGCAGCCAGGCTCTAACGTTGCTTCTAAGGAGCCTGTAGCATTGCCTGGGGTTGTTGTGACCAAAATGCAGGACCCAGCACTTGGCCGTATTGAACCTCATCCCACTGGGGCCCTGTAAGTCCATCTCAGACCAAGCACTTAATGGTTGTCACCTTGATCTCTGTCACCAAGTTCTGCCTTCTGAGATGGGAAGTGTCACCTACCATCCAGCTTCCTTTCCTTACAGCAATTTTATCTTGGTGCCTTGAGTGCATGTGGGTGTCACACCTAGGGTTTCTTTGCCTAGCTGTTGGTTTCCACTCAGATTTATGGCTGGACATCATGCAGGAGATGTTTTGGAATGAGTTTCCATAGGCTGGCTGGCGAGCCACTTTATTTTCAGGGCACGGATTGTAAACCCCCACATAATCGGTGTTGGCCTTCAAACTTGAGGGTTCCCTGTTCCCTGCCAAGGACATGTGATGATTGGGTTCACCTGGGGCCTCACGATCAGCTTTGGTTTGTAGCATGTGCTGTGCTGAACATGCGTGAAGCTCCCTGGTGGCTGAGATGCTTTTTTTTATGTTGGGTGTCCTTGGTCAGTGCCTGCATCTCTGTGTGGTTAATGGGAACAAGCTCACCAGGTGGGTGCTCACCAGGTGCAACAACAGAGGACACCACCAAAGGCGTTATGGAAGCTGCAGCAACACAGTGATTTCCCTGCTCTCTTCTGCGTCGATGCGATTGGGGTCTTCCCTGGGCGAGGAAAATAGAAGCTAAATTCTGGCTTTGTAAGTCAGGGTGGAAACTTCTTTACTCCATAAACAGAAATGATTAGCTTGTCTGTGGTGTTGAAGTTAATTTATCTGAAGCTCATGGAACATTAACAAATGTCACTCAAAGGCATGCTTTCTAATCATTCTGCTGCAATCATTCACTGCGGAGTGAGATGTTTAAGAAATAGCTGGGCTGTAGTGATTTGCAAGGCTATAACTTTCTCGTGTCGTTTTGGTTGCCTGTAAACCATGGGAGTGGAGCCCAGGTTAACCCGTTATGATACTGAGGGAGTTCAAGGCAGAAAATGGTCTCCAGCCTGAAGCTGAAGAAATGCCAAAGCCACAAATGCTGGAACGTGCATCTCTTCCCTTAGAGTGGAACTGGTTAAAGGTGGTGAACTCCGGCTCTTTATTGGGTTGGGGGACCTTTGCTATCGTGGTACTTGCAGGGTGAGATGCTGCTGGTTTTTGGGAAGCTTCTCTGCTCAGCACCCTGAGCCTGTGCGGTGTCTCCCCGTGTTGGAGCAGGAGGAGCTCGGCAGCAGAGAAAGGAGTAGACTTAATTGATATCAAGCTCTGAATTCTCCTTCCCTGAGGCCCTGGTAAAACCCTTCTGCTCTGCCTGGCAAAGCTGTAACAGTTGAGGCAAGGAGGTGCTGGACAACCCAATTTCTGAGTCCCATCAGTTGCCTTCCCGTTTCTACCGGACTCTGGGAAGCCACCAGCCCGGTGACAGTTACTGCTGTGCTGGTGGCAGCACCGTTACACCAACGGTTCCCTGGCTTGACTCCTGTCCCTCCAGGCTGTCTGCAGCCACCAGAGAGCCCATGGTGATTCAGGAAGCCAGACTGGGGGCTGCACAACGGCAATCCTCCCCAAGAAGCATGAATTTGCTGTCCTAAGGTAGCATCTGGCCACTGGGCAGGAAGGAGGCGGTTTTGTTGGCTGGGGGGATGTGGCAGTTATGTGATACTTGGCAGGATTTTGCTAAACACCTGGTCTAAGAGCAAATATGGTGGGGCAGAAAGGGTTTTAATGGCTTCTAAAATCTCTGTGTGACTTGCAGTGATGGCAGATACCCTTAGCTTAGCTGTAGATGTTGGGGTGAAGGGAGCCTCAGGGAAGAGGATGAAGCTTGGGTGACTTTGGTGATCTTCAGCTCGGCACCCTGCTCTGGTAAATCTTGACTTCCTGCAGCTTTCTGACCCCCAGATCTGGGCATATTTCTTCATTTCTTGTCTAGGTTGTTTTAGCAGTTGTGTCCCAGCACAGCTGGGGCCTTCATGCTCTGAACCTAAAGGTGTGGTGCCAGAGCTGCCTGTGCCCTGATCCTGGAGCAGAAGGGGAATGGTGACCCTTCCTCACATCTCTGGGGTGAGCAGGGACTGTCTGAGGTGGGGACGGTAGAGATCTGCCCCCCCCAAACCAAATGGGGGGGCTGGAAGTGTGCTGTGATGAGGTTGCCATTTTGTCCTGCCTTTACAGGGGGAGAGGTGGCTGATTTTGGGGGTTCTGCCCCTCCCCTCCCAATCTGGGGGCTGGTTGCTGCGGGTGGTGGGGATGTGGGGCTGAGGACGTGGCTCTCTGGAGGGTGGGGGGAGCTGTACGACTGGGATGGGGCTGTGGAGGTTGGAAGCCCTCTGGAAATAAGCACTGCGGGCAGGACGAAGAGGATTAATTTCCAGTGAAGTGAAATTACAGGTACAAAATTGGAACAAATAATCCACTTATTCTCAAGACCCAATCATAAAACATTGAAATCCAGATTAATGGGGTATCATCGCCGTTAGATTTCTCTTGAAAAAAGAGTTATTTCTGGCTTTAAACCCTGGCTCTTACTGCAGCATGTCCTCGTGTCCGTAGGACAGTGCTGTGCTCCTGTGTCTCTTGCAAGACCAAAATTAAATGGCAGCCTTGTCATATCTTAGCACTGTTCCATGGACACTGAAGCTGTTTGGGGAGGAGAGAAATGAAGTTATTGCCTCACTTGCAGGAGATGGGCCAAACCTGAAGGGAAGGGAATGCTCATCCTTGTGTAGATGTTGTAGGTGTACAGCAGGTCCACACAAAAAAAAAGGTGACACGGAACAGAAGGAAGCAGGAGGGAATATGATTTGTGATTTTTACTTAATGTCAGGATGAAAAAAAATAAAATAAAATAAAATTAGAGTAGAGCCAGGTTTGAGAGCACTGGTGTTTCAAATCCCCAAAAATAAGAGGGCAAATCCATCTGCTCCTTGGTCCCATCAGCCAGAAAGGGAGGGGACAATTATTTATAGTCCAAAGTAGTGCTTAGCAAATACTGGATGTGCTTACCTTTGGTTTTTTGTTGGTGCTTGAGACCCGCTTTCTGGGGTTGTCTTCTCTTCTTGCCCTTTCTTGCGCACCCGCTTTGTGTGACACAGATGGAGAGGTGGTCCTCAAGCTTGGTGGCTGGAGGAAGAACAGCCCATGGACCTGTTAACCCACGCTATTTGTGGGATAAGGATGCTGGAGAACAACTGCCATTAGGAAAAAGTCTTAAGTGGCCCCATTTTCACATATGTTGCATTTACATTTGAGCTAATTGCTCATGTTCCTTTAATGGTTTCATGCTTTTATTTCTGCTGTTACAGCCTCTAATGCCTGTAGGGAGCCTTGAGTTTGGGTGTTAATAAATGAAAATTAGGGCCCTCATTCTCCATGGAGAAATGCTCTTGGGCGCCGTGGTAATTTCATGCCTGGAAGGAGTCATATTTGCTGGATAATTTTTGTAACTTAAACCAACCAAATTAGCCTTGAGAAACTGTAGTTCTTAATCAGAGTATTGAACTCTGTGCTCCATTAGTTGGAAACATCGCCAGGCTCCTTGCACAAAGGGTGGACATTTGGTTTGCAAAGCAGGAAAATGGTCTGATTTTTTTTTTTTTTTAATGCTTGGGGCAGCAGCCAGCCCGGGGCTTAAGGCGTCTTCATAATGCTCTGAGAACTTCGTAGGGTCAGGCACAAAGTCACATCGTGTCAGCTGCTCTTGCAAAATGAGGCAGCTTAAATGACATTTGCCTGCCTTCTGTGCCCACCTTTTTTTTTTTTTTAAAGAGTAATAAAGGACAGTTTGGATATTAATAGAGATTTGGTTGTTAATCCCAGGAAATGGGGTTCCAAAAGTAATCGAAGTGGGGGGAAGGTGGGAAATGCCATCAGGCCCTGGCGTGTTTGTGGCTCGTGGGACTGTACCCACAGCAGAAGGTGGTTTTGGCTCAAGAAACGTTTGTGTTGGGGTTTTATTTCTATGAATCTTAACTCTGCCATTTAAATATGGTGTAATCACGGAAGAGGGTGGGAAGGCATTATGTGTTCCACTTAGGAAAGGTGCCACAGCCTGGAGATGTGTCCTTTGGGTCTGCCATGAATGGGATTCTGGATTTTTAAAGTCCCACTCTTTCTCCTTCCAGGTGAGCTGAGACATGGCCACTGGCAAGAGCCATCGGGTCGTGGCATCTTCCAAAATGGATGATAAGTTCCAGAGCAAAGCGGTAGCACCTCATAATCCGATGGTGGTCAGGGAGGAAGAGGAGCCTGTAACTGTAAGTACCTGCTGTGGCTGGGCAGGAGCTGTGTTAAGGCTGGAAACTCCCCCTCTGTCCCTCCCCTGCCTTCCCCTCCTGTTGTCCTGTAGCTCGGTGAAGCTGGACACCACCTCCCCATTCCCTTGATGCCCTCGTTCAGTTGGGGGTAGCTGTCCTGATGCAGCAAGGGATGCACTGTGTGCTGGGAAAATCCAGAGTCTTGCCTGCGTGTGCCACTGGAGCCCAGCTAAATGAATTCACTGGGCAGTAATATCTTCTGTCACATAGGCATACTTGCTGCTCTGGCCATACCTGCCCGAGGAATTGAGAGATGTGGCTGGTCCCAGACAGAACAGATTCCAAACCAGTTGTTTTATCTCATACTGTGTGTAGAGCACAGATCCAGCCCTGCAGACAGCGGTGGACTCAGGGCAATTCTTCCTTCTCATCCACAAACATCCCCTTTGCTGACTGGAGCTCAGCTGACTTGGAGACAACCTTGTGCTGAGGCTCCTCTGTCAAGGAGGTATCTCCGTATGCTTCTGTGGAGGGGGTCTGTGAGGCCAGAACAGAGAGAAAACAATAGCTAATTAAAAAGAGATAACTAAAACTTGGACCCATTCCTCCCCACCTCACTCTTGGCACAGTGGCTGCTTTTCTGCTTTCCTCTGACTCATCCAGCAGTGACATCTCCACGTGCGTGTTGGTTGTGAGCATCGTGCAAGGACGGAGTTGGGGGATTTCTGATAACTCCTCCCTGCTCTCTTCAAAGGTCACTGGCTCAATCCAGCAAAACTAAAGAAGAAGTAAATGCCCAAAGAGCAGAAATCCCCAGACATGTCACGTCGAATCACGATGGAGAAGCTAATGGGACAGAGCCACTTGGTTAGAGCATGTGTATTCCGCTCTATATCATTAATTTACTGATGTTAAATATTTCAGCAGGTAACTTACGGGACTTCCAGGATTATCCTAGTAGCTGTGGTCACAAATTATTCATCACTGGCACTTGAACAAGAAAAGCCTTTCTGAACAAAGCCGTTTCTGTAGCTCTTGCTGATGTTTTGCATTTCAGCTGACTCCCTCTGCCTTCCTAAAGGAGATGTCTCTCACCACCGAGCAGAGGTTGGCCAGCACTCGGGAGATGCGGCAGCCCCGGATTATCCAGCTCCTAGACATGAGTGAAAGCTCTCATCAGAAGGTAGCCTTTTCCTGCCCTTTTCCTTGCTGTTTTGATGTGACATTTGAGGAGGGCGCGGGCTTGTGACAGGCTTGCCTCCAGTTTATCTAAATACCTTGGTGACTAGGTCCTGGTTGTCCTTTCAAACCGATGGTGGTGGAGTTCCTTCTGTTGGGGGAAAGGCACAACATTTTTCCCTGGTGAGACGTTGAAGTCCTGATCTGTGCTAAGTTGATATAAATAACCTCTGCTGGAGTTCAGCTGCTGTCACTAAAACACGATGCTGGGGCAGGACGCAAAGGCATGAGCTTGCCATTTGCCATCCTCCTGCTGAAATAGCCACGTCTTGCTTTGGGGTGGTCACTGCCAAATGCCTCTGGTCATGACTCCCTCAGTGATGGCAGCCTTTGAAGGCTGTAGACCCTATGGCAATTAGTCAATTACAGAATCATAGAATGGTTGGGGTTGGAAGGGACCTTAAAGATTATTGGGTTCCAACCCCCCTGCCCTGGGCAGGGACACCTCCCACCAGACCAGGTTGCTCCAAGCCCCATCCAGCCTGGCCTTTTGAAGATTGTCAAGATTTGACAAACCCAATTGCATGAATGCTTTGGGTTGAAACACCATGCGGGACCCTTGTTGAGTGTTAGATTTTTGCAGTCTGCCAATATAGAGGGGCAGAGGGGAGTGGATCCACTTTATCTGGACCAACACTTACTTAGATCTATGTTCAAAGCTGCTTTTCTTACAGGGCTCAGTATAAGACACAGTTCAGAGTGGGTAGACCACTGAGACAGGCTGTAGGGTGGAGAATTGCCAGTGAGAGTCATGTAACAAATTGGTTAAGGATTGTTCTAAACAGCACAGGAGGTCAGGAACGTGCAGAAATAACTGGCCATGTGCTGGAGCTGCCGGCCACGGCGTGACCGTGACTGCTCTGGACCTGCTGGTGCAGATACCAAATCCAGTCTTACTCAAATTTCCCAGTAATGCTGGAAAAATTGCTGAACCTTTCACCATCCAGCATTCACCTCATTTGTCTTTTATCTAACAACTGGGTTACTTTCTTTCTGGCCTTACCTCCTCTGGTGCTGTACTCTTACTGGTTTCTGGGCTATATATCCAAGAAAAGATATTTGGGAACGTGTAGGACTCTGCCTGTCTTGGAGTAAAGATCATCCCAAAATTGTTTCCCGTGGAATCTCATGTAAGTTTTTGGGTTTTGCTTGCTCCACGAGTGCTCATGGCTCTTTGGAGCTGTGTGATCATATCAGCAGAAGGCTCTGCTTGGAGGTAACATTTTTGGAGAAGGAGACCTGGAGAAACATCTACCAAAAAAGGTTCTTGGCTTGAGCCTGGGCAATGTGGTCCAGAAACTTTGGGTCAGTTCAGAATGCAGATGGGTGAGTTACTGTTTCCCTGGTGTGAGCTGGGCAGGTGTACTCACCCCCAGACTGTATGTCACCAGGAACCAGTGTAGGACTCTCATTCCTGAATCTTCCTCCCAGCAGCTGAACCTCTCACCGCTCTCTTTTGCCTCTCCAGTTCTCCACAGTTGACCTGGAACAGAGCTTGTTTCAGCCTTTCCCCTCAGAGGTGGTGTTTCAGAGCTACGTCCCCTGCGAGGTCTACGAAGTGCCACTGATCCTGAGGAACATTGACAAGGTAAGCGCTGGGACGCGGAGGTTTAACACCCCTGGAAGAGGGCAGCACACCTGGAATAAAAAAATACCTCACCACCTTCATTTTGCAAGGTGGTAGAAGTTTTCCTGTGCTGGGGATTCTCCCCCTGATTTTGGCTACGCGTTGGTGGTATGTAACCCAAAGGAGCTTTCCTAGTCAGCATCCTTCCCCTTGGAAGCCCTGGATTGATGGGAACAGTGAGGGCTGTGCGGTTCTTACCTGCTTTTCATGCTTTACCTCGAGTGTACCCCACGTCCTGGTGGCTCCTGGGTTGATCTTGGTCTCTGGCAGGGCATCACTGCCTCTGTGCAGCTCACTGTCAAAGCACAGGGGATGAGTCTTCTCCTCTTTATGCTGGAATAAGTTATAATTAGTGGCATTAGCTCTCCAGGAAAGGTGTTTTGAAACAGCAGTGGAAACAGACTGATTTAGCAGCAGCAGTGGGAGGCTTTTAGGTGCCACTTTAGGCTCCTGCTAAGCTTAATTCAGTTCAGTTGAGGTTTTTCTAAGACAAGGTGGCTTCCTGCTTTCCCCATGGAGAACCAGAGCCCATCCAGAGTAATGCGCTCTTGAAGGTCTCCACCTTTACTTGAAAAAAAAAAAAAACAAAAAACCAACAAACAACTGTGATCACTTTGAGATTTCCCAAGAAAGTTGAGAAGGGAAAAGTTGAAAAATGTCAGCAATTTTGTTCCGCTGTAAAGAGGAAAATTGAGACCTTTTGAATTTCGGCAGGGGAAACATTTGCTGGAACGAGGCATGTGCCAAGAGCAAGCTGGTGGGAAAAGACAAGGAGAGAGGAAAAGAGCTGAGTTAGAAAGTGCCCTGGGAGAGAACATTGTAGACGCAAGGGTTTCTCTTGACACCTAACAGCAAGTGCACTGGAAGCAGAGAAAGGTCAGAAAAAAAGAAAGGTGTAATTAAAGATAGCGAATAGTAAAGTGTATGTGTGAGAGGGGGGCAGGATGGGAAAGTGGAAGGGCACACAAGAGCAGGTGAATTCATCCCCTCTCCAAATCTACCCCTTGGGGGAAACCAACAGGTAGACAAAAAAAAGCTTTGGAGGCATATTGCAGGTGGAAGAACTGCAGGCGAAGCTGAAGTATATTCTGAGATAACAGGTTTTGACAGGGACATGGTTGAAAATGGAAGACCCTTTGGTGAGAAAGGATGCAGATGTGGTCCCTCAGTTATTCGCAGAGAGTATTGTGCCATTCCTGGTCTGGCCTTTAGCTCGGGACTGTTGGAAAGGTGCAGTGTGGATGCCTGTGCCCAAGGGATACCACTGGTGTGGCCCACACTGGTTCTGGGCACTCTTTGTGCTGTAGGTATCCTCTTTCCTGATTAAAATGTGCCTCAGTTTCTCTCTTCCTACGGCTCCGCTTCCTTCCCACTAAAGTCTTTTGGCTTCAGCTGCTCTGTTATCCATGTGGCACTTCAAAATGTTTGTCTTTGCCAAGTACCAGCCACCAGGCAGACAGTTAATTTGCTCTGTTCGTGCTTCCTCAAGTGGAAAAGAACATCTGCATCAACATTTCTGCCATTCCCGGTAAAAAAAATAAATAAAATAAACTTCTACAGCTGCACCTTGGGATTTGTGTGCCCTGTAAAGGGGAGGCAATGTGTGAACTGCTGATGTTTTTTACAAAATGAATTTGTTTTGAAGCCAGTAAGACCTCAACCATGGGACAGCACCTGCGTAAAAGTAAGATCAGCTCTAAGGAAAATCCTTGGCGTGTTTAAGTACACAAAGATAGAGATGATAATCCCAAGAGAAGTTGTTATAGTCTAATTTTGCTTGCTTTTGGTCATGTCCAGGAGAAAAACAACAGTGTGCTCTGTCTCAAAGTTTTTCTCACCAGCTTCCCGGGTTCTTAGTGAGGTTGTCTGCTCCATAAAAATCCAGCTAAAGGCAAAGTATATTCCAAATAAGCTCGGTATTCATTCAGATACAGAAGTGCTTTGCTCTATACTTATTGCTCTTACCTGTGTGTTCGTAAACTGCTTTTCTGTCTCCGGGCTGCTCCTCACCATCCTTAGAGATGTTCTGTGTTGCTTTTGCTGAAGGTCTTCGCCATGTGTGTTCATCTCCCAAGGGGCTCTGTGACCAGGGTGAAATTGGCTCCTGGAACGTGCTCCCCCAGGGCACTTCTGGGAGCAAAGGGTGTTTGGAGAGTCCAGGAACGCCGTGGCCATGGGTTGTTGGGCTCGGGTGGGTGGTGCAGAACAAATCTCCATTTTTCCCAAGCCTCCTGTGGGTTTGTTGTTTATCAGTGAAGCTGCCTGTCAGTCAAAATAGACTCTGTGAGATGAGATTTGGTGTTCAGGGCCGTACTGGAAGATGCCTGCTTGTTCTGTCTGTGCTCGTGGTGTCCCAGAGGGCAGAAACTTGCACCCAGGTGCCTGCAGGGTCGACTGGATGTGGGCAGAAATACCCAGAAATCTGGTTTTCCCGCACTGGCAGCTGCCTGGCTGCACTCACCAGGCAGCAAGAGCCTCCTGAGAGCCAAGATTGGCTTTTAATAATGAAACCACACTGTGAGTCAGTGCCAGTCGTGTATGTCAAGACAGAAAATGCCTTTGAAGCCCATAATTGATAGGCACAGCCTGGGGGGCCGTCTGGCTTTCCATCATTTTGGTAAGTTGACTGCTCTTGTCTCCTGCATCAGCCTTTCCTTGTAGAGTATTGCGTTTCTCCCTTGCTTCTTTACAGCCCCCTTTAAATTCTCTTAGCCATCTCCTTGTTTCTGAGGTTTTGTTTTCCTGTGTTCCTCCTCTTGCTCTTCTTCAGCTTGCTTTTATTCCCAGTACGGCTACGGTGTCTGTGGGCTCCTCTCCTGGTCTGCCTGGATGACTCTGCAGCTTCATTGCCCCACTCAAACCCAGTGTGTTAGAAAGGAACATTTTCCTTGCCCCACTCTGACAAATACTGCTTTGCCTTCAAAAAAAAAAAACCATCCCCCCCACGTCGAGGTGTGACTGCACGGAGTTTTGCACGCAGAAGCAATAAGGTTCTTTGGGCTTGTTGAACATGGGGATGACTTGGTTTGGGTGTTCTGTCTCCATACTGGTGATGTCTTACTCACTTTGTGATTCCTTCACAGCAAGGCATTGACCTCCTGCCTCTGGCCTAGAGCTGTTTTGCCCAGGCAGAAGGGATTCAAGTCATAGAATCATAGAATGGTTTGGGTTGGAAGGGACCTTTAAAGATCATCTAATTCCAACCCTTCTGCCATGGGCAGGGACACCTCCTCCCACTAGACCAGGTTGCCCAAAGCCCCATCCAGCCTGGCCTTGAACACCTCCAGGGATGGGGCATCCACGACCTCCCTGGGCAACCTGTTCCAGTGTCTTACCACCCTCACTGTAAAGAATTTCTTTCTAGTATCTAATCTAAATCTCCCCTCCCACAAGTCCACCCTTGTGCATTATATGCAGGTGCCTCAAGAGCTCAAAGTGCTTTGGGAAAGTGGTTAAGGAAGGATGTCACCAGGG
>NW_015091298.1:745164-762527 GCF_001431845.1 Calidris pugnax | reverse complement strand
TGTTGGGGTGAAGGGAGCCTCAGGGAAGAGGATGAAGCTTGGGTGACCTTAGTGATCTTCAGCTCGGCACCCTGCTCTGGTAAATCTTGACTTCCTGCAGCTTTCTGACCCCCAGATCTGGGCATATTTCTTCATTTCTTGTCTAGGTTGTTTTAGCAGTTGTGTCCCAGCACAGCTGGGGCCTTCATGCTCTGAACCTAAAGGTGTGGTGCCAGAGCTGCCTGTGCCCTGATCCTGGAGCAGAAGGGGAATGGTGACCCTTCCTCACATCTCTGGGGTGAGCAGGGGCTGTCTGAGGTGGGGAAGGTAGAGATTTGCCCCCCCAAACCAGACGGGGGGCTGGAAGTGTGCTGTGATGAGGTTGCCATTTTGTCCTGCCTTTACAGGGGGAGAGGTGGCTGATTTTGGGGGTTCTGCCCCTCCCCTCCCAATCTGGGGGCTGGTTGCTGCGGGTGGTGGGGATGTGGGGCTGAGGACGTGGCTCTCTGGAGGGTGGGGGGAGCTGTACGACTGGGATGGGGCTGTGGAGGTTGGAAGCCCTCTGGAAATAAGCACTGCGGGCAGGACGAAGAGGATTAATTTCCAGTGAAGTGAAATTACAGGTACAAAATTGGAACAAATAATCCACTTATTCTCAAGACCCAATCATAAAACATTGAAATCCAGATTAATGGGGTATCATCGCCGTTAGATTTCTCTTGAAAAAAGAGTTATTTCTGGCTTTAAACCCTGGCTCTTACTGCAGCATGTCCTCGTGTCCGTAGGACAGTGCTGTGCTCCTGTGTCTCTTGCAAGACCAAAATTAAATGGCAGCCTTGTCATATCTTAGCACTGTTCCATGGACACTGAAGCTGTTTGGGGAGGAGAGAAATGAAGTTATTGCCTCACTTGCAGGAGATGGGCCAAACCTGAAGGGAAGGGAATGCTCATCCTTGTGTAGATGTTGTAGGTGTACAGCAGGTCCACACAAAAAAAAAGGTGACACGGAACAGAAGGAAGCAGGAGGGAATATGATTTGTGATTTTTACTTAATGTCAGGATGAAAAAAAATAAAATAAAATAAAATTAGAGTAGAGCCAGGTTTGAGAGCACTGGTGTTTCAAATCCCCAAAAATAAGAGGGCAAATCCATCTGCTCCTTGGTCCCATCAGCCAGAAAGGGAGGGGACAATTATTTATAGTCCAAAGTAGTGCTTAGCAAATACTGGATGTGCTTACCTTTGGTTTTTTGTTGGTGCTTGAGACCCGCTTTCTGGGGTTGTCTTCTCTTCTTGCCCTTTCTTGCGCACCCGCTTTGTGTGACACAGATGGAGAGGTGGTCCTCAAGCTTGGTGGCTGGAGGAAGAACAGCCCATGGACCTGTTAACCCACGCTATTTGTGGGATAAGGATGCTGGAGAACAACTGCCATTAGGAAAAAGTCTTAAGTGGCCCCATTTTCACATATGTTGCATTTACATTTGAGCTAATTGCTCATGTTCCTTTAATGGTTTCATGCTTTTATTTCTGCTGTTACAGCCTCTAATGCCTGTAGGGAGCCTTGAGTTTGGGTGTTAATAAATGAAAATTAGGGCCCTCATTCTCCATGGAGAAATGCTCTTGGGCGCCGTGGTAATTTCATGCCTGGAAGGAGTCATATTTGCTGGATAATTTTTGTAACTTAAACCAACCAAATTAGCCTTGAGAAACTGTAGTTCTTAATCAGAGTATTGAACTCTGTGCTCCATTAGTTGGAAACATCGCCAGGCTCCTTGCACAAAGGGTGGACATTTGGTTTGCAAAGCAGGAAAATGGTCTGATTTTTTTTTTTTTTTAATGCTTGGGGCAGCAGCCAGCCCGGGGCTTAAGGCGTCTTCATAATGCTCTGAGAACTTCGTAGGGTCAGGCACAAAGTCACATCGTGTCAGCTGCTCTTGCAAAATGAGGCAGCTTAAATGACATTTGCCTGCCTTCTGTGCCCACCTTTTTTTTTTTTTTTAAAGAGTAATAAAGGACAGTTTGGATATTAATAGAGATTTGGTTGTTAATCCCAGGAAATGGGGTTCCAAAAGTAATCGAAGTGGGGGGAAGGTGGGAAATGCCATCAGGCCCTGGCGTGTTTGTGGCTCGTGGGACTGTACCCACAGCAGAAGGTGGTTTTGGCTCAAGAAACGTTTGTGTTGGGGTTTTATTTCTATGAATCTTAACTCTGCCATTTAAATATGGTGTAATCACGGAAGAGGGTGGGAAGGCATTATGTGTTCCACTTAGGAAAGGTGCCACAGCCTGGAGATGTGTCCTTTGGGTCTGCCATGAATGGGATTCTGGATTTTCAAAGTCCCACTCTTTCTCCTTCCAGGTGAGCTGAGACATGGCCACTGGCAAGAGCCATCGGGTCGTGGCATCTTCCAAAATGGATGATAAGTTCCAGAGCAAAGCGGTAGCACCTCATAATCCGATGGTGGTCAGGGAGGAAGAGGAGCCTGTAACTGTAAGTACCTGCTGTGGCTGGGCAGGAGCTGTGTTAAGGCTGGAAACTCCCCCTCTGTCCCTCCCCTGCCTTCCCCTCCTGTTGTCCTGTAGCTCGGTGAAGCTGGACACCACCTCCCCATTCCCTTGATGCCCTCGTTCAGTTGGGGGTAGCTGTCCTGATGCAGCGAGGGATGCACTGTGTGCTGGGAAAATCCAGAGTCTTGCCTGCGTGTGCCACTGGAGCCCAGCTAAATGAATTCACTGGGCAGTAATATCTTCTGTCACATAGGCATACTTGCTGCTCTGGCCATACCTGCCCGAGGAATTGAGAGATGTGGCTGGTCCCAGACAGAACAGATTCCAAACCAGTTGTTTTATCTCATACTGTGTGTAGAGCACAGATCCAGCCCTGCAGACAGCGGTGGACTCAGGGCAATTCTTCCTTCTCATCCACAAACATCCCCTTTGCTGACTGGAGCTCAGCTGACTTGGAGACAACCTTGTGCTGAGGCTCCTCTGTCAAGGAGGTATCTCCGTATGCTTCTGTGGAGGGGGTCTGTGAGGCCAGAACAGAGAGAAAACAATAGCTAATTAAAAAGAGATAACTAAAACTTGGACCCATTCCTCCCCACCTCACTCTTGGCACAGTGGCTGCTTTTCTGCTTTCCTCTGACTCATCCAGCAGTGACATCTCCACGTGCGTGTTGGTTGTGAGCATCGTGCAAGGACGGAGTTGGGGGATTTCTGATAACTCCTCCCTGCTCTCTTCAAAGGTCACTGGCTCAATCCAGCAAAACTAAAGAAGAAGTAAATGCCCAAAGAGCAGAAATCCCCAGACATGTCACGTCGAATCACGATGGAGAAGCTAATGGGACAGAGCCACTTGGTTAGAGCATGTGTATTCCGCTCTATATCATTAATTTACTGATGTTAAATATTTCAGCAGGTAACTTACGGGACTTCCAGGATTATCCTAGTAGCTGTGGTCACAAATTATTCATCACTGGCACTTGAACAAGAAAAGCCTTTCTGAACAAAGCCGTTTCTGTAGCTCTTGCTGATGTTTTGCATTTCAGCTGACTCCCTCTGCCTTCCTAAAGGAGATGTCTCTCACCACCGAGCAGAGGTTGGCCAGCACTCGGGAGATGCGGCAGCCCCGGATTATCCAGCTCCTAGACATGAGTGAAAGCTCTCATCAGAAGGTAGCCTTTTCCTGCCCTTTTCCTTGCTGTTTTGATGTGACATTTGAGGAGGGCGCGGGCTTGTGACAGGCTTGCCTCCAGTTTATCTAAATACCTTGGTGACTAGGTCCTGGTTGTCCTTTCAAACCGATGGTGGTGGAGTTCCTTCTGTTGGGGGAAAGGCACAACATTTTTCCCTGGTGAGACGTTGAAGTCCTGATCTGTGCTAAGTTGATATAAATAACCTCTGCTGGAGTTCAGCTGCTGTCACTAAAACACGATGCTGGGGCAGGACGCAAAGGCATGAGCTTGCCATTTGCCATCCTCCTGCTGAAATAGCCACGTCTTGCTTTGGGGTGGTCACTGCCAAATGCCTCTGGTCATGACTCCCTCAGTGATGGCAGCCTTTGAAGGCTGTAGACCCTATGGCAATTAGTCAATTACAGAATCATAGAATGGTTGGGGTTGGAAGGGACCTTAAAGATTATTGGGTTCCAAGCCCCCTGCCCTGGGCAGGGACACCTCCCACCAGACCAGGTTGCTCCAAGCCCCATCCAGCCTGGCCTTTTGAAGATTGTCAAGATTTGACAAACCCAATTGCATGAATGCTTTGGGTTGAAACACCATGCGGGACCCTTGTTGAGTGTTAGATTTTTGCAGTCTGCCAATATAGAGGGGCAGAGGGGAGTGGATCCACTTTATCTGGACCAACACTTACTTAGATCTATGTTCAAAGCTGCTTTTCTTACAGGGCTCAGTATAAGACACAGTTCAGAGTGGGTAGACCACTGAGGCAGGCTGTAGGGTGGAGAATTGCCAGTGAGAGTCATGTAACAAATTGGTTAAGGATTGTTCTAAACAGCACAGGAGGTCAGGAACGTGCAGAAATAACTGGCCATGTGCTGGAGCTGCCGGCCACGGCGTGACCGTGACTGCTCTGGACCTGCTGGTGCAGATACCAAATCCAGTCTTACTCAAATTTCCCAGTAATGCTGGAAAAATTGCTGAACCTTTCACCATCCAGCATTCACCTCATTTGTCTTTTATCTAACAACTGGGTTACTTTCTTTCTGGCCTTACCTCCTCTGGTGCTGTACTCTTACTGGTTTCTGGGCTATATATCCAAGAAAAGATATTTGGGAACGTGTAGGACTCTGCCTGTCTTGGAGTAAAGATCATCCCAAAATTGTTTCCCGTGGAATCTCATGTAAGTTTTTGGGTTTTGCTTGCTCCACGAGTGCTCATGGCTCTTTGGAGCTGTGTGATCATATCAGCAGAAGGCTCTGCTTGGAGGTAACATTTTTGGAGAAGGAGACCTGGAGAAACATCTACCAAAAAAGGTTCTTGGCTTGAGCCTGGGCAATGTGGTCCAGAAACTTTGGGTCAGTTCAGAATGCAGATGGGTGAGTTACTGTTTCCCTGGTGTGAGCTGGGCAGGTGTACTCACCCCCAGACTGTATGTCACCAGGAACCAGTGTAGGACTCTCATTCCTGAATCTTCCTCCCAGCAGCTGAACCTCTCACCGCTCTCTTTTGCCTCTCCAGTTCTCCACAGTTGACCTGGAACAGAGCTTGTTTCAGCCTTTCCCCTCAGAGGTGGTGTTTCAGAGCTACGTCCCCTGCGAGGTCTACGAAGTGCCACTGATCCTGAGGAACATTGACAAGGTAAGCGCTGGGACGCGGAGGTTTAACACCCCTGGAAGAGGGCAGCACACCTGGAATAAAAAAATACCTCACCACCTTCATTTTGCAAGGTGGTAGAAGTTTTCCTGTGCTGGGGATTCTCCCCCTGATTTTGGCTACGCGTTGGTGGTATGTAACCCAAAGGAGCTTTCCTAGTCAGCATCCTTCCCCTTGGAAGCCCTGGATTGATGGGAACAGTGAGGGCTGTGCGGTTCTTACCTGCTTTTCATGCTTTACCTCGAGTGTACCCCACGTCCTGGTGGCTCCTGGGTTGATCTTGGTCTCTGGCAGGGCATCACTGCCTCTGTGCAGCTCACTGTCAAAGCACAGGGGATGAGTCTTCTCCTCTTTATGCTGGAATAAGTTATAATTAGTGGCATTAGCTCTCCAGGAAAGGTGTTTTGAAACAGCAGTGGAAACAGACTGATTTAGCAGCAGCAGTGGGAGGCTTTTAGGTGCCACTTTAGGCTCCTGCTAAGCTTAATTCAGTTCAGTTGAGGTTTTTCTAAGACAAGGTGGCTTCCTGCTTTCCCCATGGAGAACCAGAGCCCATCCAGAGTAATGCGCTCTTGAAGGTCTCCACCTTTACTTGAAAAAAAAAAAAACAAAAAACCAACAAACAACTGTGATCACTTTGAGATTTCCCAAGAAAGTTGAGAAGGGAAAAGTTGAAAAATGTCAGCAATTTTGTTCCGCTGTAAAGAGGAAAATTGAGACCTTTTGAATTTCGGCAGGGGAAACATTTGCTGGAACGAGGCATGTGCCAAGAGCAAGCTGGTGGGAAAAGACAAGGAGAGAGGAAAAGAGCTGAGTTAGAAAGTGCCCTGGGAGAGAACATTGTAGACGCAAGGGTTTCTCTTGACACCTAACAGCAAGTGCACTGGAAGCAGAGAAAGGTCAGAAAAAAAGAAAGGTGTAATTAAAGATAGCGAATAGTAAAGTGTATGTGTGAGAGGGGGGCAGGATGGGAAAGTGGAATGGCACACAAGAGCAGGTGAATTCACCCCCTCTCCAAATCTACCCCTTGGGGGAAACCAACAGGTAGACAAAAAAAAGCTTTGGAGGCATATTGCAGGTGGAAGAACTGCAGGCGAAGCTGAAGTATATTCTGAGATAACAGGTTTTGACAGGGACATGGTTGAAAATGGAAGACCCTTTGGTGAGAAAGGATGCAGATGTGGTCCCTCAGTTATTCGCAGAGAGTATTGTGCCATTCCTGGTCTGGCCTTTAGCTCGGGACTGTTGGAAAGGTGCAGTGTGGATGCCTGTGCCCAAGGGATACCACTGGTGTGGCCCACACTGGTTCTGGGCACTCTTTGTGCTGTAGGTATCCTCTTTCCTGATTAAAATGTGCCTCAGTTTCTCTCTTCCTACGGCTCCGCTTCCTTCCCACTAAAGTCTTTTGGCTTCAGCTGCTCTGTTATCCATGTGGCACTTCAAAATGTTTGTCTTTGCCAAGTACCAGCCACCAGGCAGACAGTTAATTTGCTCTGTTCGTGCTTCCTCAAGTGGAAAAGAACATCTGCATCAACATTTCTGCCATTCCCGGTAAAAAAAAATAAATAAAATAAACTTCTACAGCTGCACCTTGGGATTTGTGTGCCCTGTAAAGGGGAGGCAATGTGTGAACTGCTGATGTTTTTTCCAAAATGAATTTGTTTTGAAGCCAGTAAGACCTCAACCATGGGACAGCACCTGCGTAAAAGTAAGATCAGCTCTAAGGAAAATCCTTGGCGTGTTTAAGTACACAAAGATAGAGATGATAATCCCAAGAGAAGTTGTTATAGTCTAATTTTGCTTGCTTTTGGTCATGTCCAGGAGAAAAACAACAGTGTGCTCTGTCTCAAAGTTTTTCTCACCAGCTTCCCGGGTTCTTAGTGAGGTTGTCTGCTCCATAAAAATCCAGCTAAAGGCAAAGTATATTCCAAATAAGCTCGGTATTCATTCAGATACAGAAGTGCTTTGCTCTATACTTATTGCTCTTACCTGTGTGTTCGTAAACTGCTTTTCTGTCTCCGGGCTGCTCCTCACCATCCTTAGAGATGTTCTGTGTTGCTTTTGCTGAAGGTCTTCGCCATGTGTGTTCATCTCCCAAGGGGCTCTGTGACCAGGGTGAAATTGGCTCCTGGAACGTGCTCCCCCAGGGCACTTCTGGGAGCAAAGGGTGTTTGGAGAGTCCAGGAACGCCGTGGCCATGGGTTGTTGGGCTCGGGTGGGTGGTGCAGAACAAATCTCCATTTTTCCCAAGCCTCCTGTGGGTTTGTTGTTTATCAGTGAAGCTGCCTGTCAGTCAAAATAGACTCTGTGAGATGAGATTTGGTGTTCAGGGCCGTACTGGAAGATGCCTGCTTGCTCTGTCTGTGCTCGTGGTGTCCCAGAGGGCAGAAACTTGCACCCAGGTGCCTGCAGGGTCGACTGGATGTGGGCAGAAATACCCAGAAATCTGGCTTTCCCGCACTGGCAGCTGCCTGGCTGCACTCACCAGGCAGCAAGAGCCTCCTGAGAGCCAAGATTGGCTTTTAATAATGAAACCACACTGTGAGTCAGTGCCAGTCGTGTATGTCAAGACAGAAAATGCCTTTGAAGCCCATAATTGATAGGCACAGCCTGGGGGGCCGTCTGGCTTTCCATCATTTTGGTAAGTTGACTGCTCTTGTCTCCTGCATCAGCCTTTCCTTGTAGAGTATTGCGTTTCTCCCTTGCTTCTTTACAGCCCCCTTTAAATTCTCTTAGCCATCTCCTTGTTTCTGAGGTTTTGTTTTCCTGTGTTCCTCCTCTTGCTCTTCTTCAGCTTGCTTTTATTCCCAGTACGGCTACGGTGTCTGTGGGCTCCTCTCCTGGTCTGCCTGGATGACTCTGCAGCTTCATTGCCCCACTCAAACCCAGTGTGTTAGAAAGGAACATTTTCCTTGCCCCACTCTGACAAATACTGCTTTGCCTTCAAAAAAAAAAAAACATCCCCCCCACGTCGAGGTGTGACTGCACGGAGTTTTGCATGCAGAAGCAATAAGGTTCTTTGGGCTTGTTGAACATGGGGATGACTTGGTTTGGGTGTTCTGTCTCCATACTGGTGATGTCTTACTCACTTTGTGATTCCTTCACAGCAAGGCATTGACCTCCTGCCTCTGGCCTAGAGCTGTTTTGCCCAGGCAGAAGGGATTCAAGTCATAGAATCATAGAATGGTTTGGGTTGGAAGGGACCTTTAAAGATCATCTAATTCCAACCCTTCTGCCATGGGCAGGGACACCTCCTCCCACTAGACCAGGTTGCCCAAAGCCCCATCCAGCCTGGCCTTGAACACCTCCAGGGATGGGGCATCCACGACCTCCCTGGGCAACCTGTTCCAGTGTCTTACCACCCTCACTGTAAAGAATTTCTTTCTAGTATCTAATCTAAATCTCCCCTCCCACAAGTCCACCCTTGTGCATTATATGCAGGTGCCTCAAGAGCTCAAAGTGCTTTGGGAAAGTGGTTAAGGAAGGATGTCACCAGGGAACAGCCAGGTCTCTTCTCAAGTTTCCGTGAGTGGCAAAATTATAGTTTCACATCTTTCTTGCAGGTTCCTCGGATGGTGAAGGTTGTCTTGGAGAGCTCACCTTATTTCAAGTTGATCAGCCCCAGGGATGTGTGCCATAAGGTAGCACCTGGCATGCCTTTAACTTTTCGCGTCCTTTTCACCCCGGAGGAGAACAAGGTGAGATTGGAGGTCCCAAGAGGTTGGTGCCTTCAGTGGAAGGTGAACATGCAGGGCTGGATTCAGAACAGGGCATCTGGTCTGGGTTTTGAGGAACTTGTCCTGGGTTCAGTGGGGTTGCGCTGGATCTAGAAGCAGGGGAAACTCTTTCCTCATGGTGAAGATTATGCTCTCATAGGCTGGAGGCTCTTACTTGGTTCAGGCTGTTTTTATCCTTCAGCGGGGGAACATTTAATGTCTCTGGGCTTCAGGGATGAGAAGAGTCTCTGTGGTGGGGCACCTCTCAAGGTGTTGCTTTCTGGATTCTGTCCATTGCTGCATAATTATGGGTTTATTCCACTCACTGTAAATACAAAGGTCTGTTTAAAAGTGACCCATTATTTGGAGGACTTGAAGTTGGGTCTGATCAGAGTGAGGACCGCTACCCTTGGAAAACTGGAGTCACTTCAATGTCTGTCATAGAATCATAGAATCATATGGGGTTGGAAGGGATCTCTGGAGATCATCTACTCCAACCCCCGCACCGGAGTGGGTCTACCTAGAGCAGGTCCCACAGGAACATGTCCAGGCGGGTTTGGAATGTCTCCAGAGAAGGAGACTCCACCACCTCCCTGGGCAACCTCTTCCAGGGCTCTACCACTCTCACAGTGAAGAAGTTCCTCCTCATGTTTAGGTGGAACTTCTTCTACTCAAGTTTGTGCCCATTTCCTCTTGTCCTGTCCCTGGGCACCACTGAAAAAAGACCGGCCCTGTCCTCCTGACACCCTCCCTTGAAGTATTTATAAGCATTGACCAGATCCCCCCTCAGCCTTCTCTTCTCCAGACTAAGAAGACCCAAGTCCCTCAGCCTCTCCTCGGAAGGGAGATGCTCCAGGCCCCTCATCATGTTTGTAGCCTCTGCTGTCCCCTCTCCAGCAGTTCCCTGTCCTTCTGGAACTGGGGAGCCCAGAACTGGTCCCAGTGCTCCAGATGGGGCCTCCCCAGGGCAGAGCAGAGGGGCAGGATGACCTCCCTCCACCTGCTGGTCACACTCTTCCTGATGCCCCCCAGGATGCCATTGGCCTTCTTGGCCACAAGGGCCCATTGCTGGCTCATGGTTGTCCTGTTGTCCACAAGAACTCCCTGTGTCCTCATGTTGGACACAGCAGTGAGGCAGCAGAATGTTGTCCCTAAAGCTGTCGTTATTCTTACAGACTGGTTATATCCCAGTGAGGTCTGTTCCAGGCTGGGGTCAGGCAGTTCTGCTGTCGGTCACATCTTGACCTTGCTCTCAGCCACTGCAGCAGGGGCTGATGGGCTGGACTGGGTGTTAAGATCCTTTGCATCTCTCTACTCAGTGGTAGGGGTTTAATTATCATGGAAAATATTAAAGGAGCAAATAGACCCAAAGAGCTTTTCTTTTTCCCAGCTGGCAGTCACTTCTCTGCCTCACTTGGGGCTGGAGGAAAGATGGTGCTTTTCCATACCCTCAATTTTCACACTTGGCAGCCGTGCTGTCCATCAGGATGTTTGCCTGGCATCCAGCTGCGCGTCGGGGGGAGAGGGAAGGCTGTGCAGAGGGCATGGAGCCAGCTCAGCACGGACACACCGAGCTCTAGATGTCATTGGCTCAGCGGGAGGTTGGTGTGCTGCAGGTGACTTTGAGACATATAATCATAGAATGGTTTGGGCTGGAAGGGACTTTAAAGAGCACCCAGTGCCACCCCTGCCCTGGGCAGGGACACCTCCCACCACACCAGATTGCTCCAAGCCCCCTCCAACCTGCCCTTGAACCCCTCCAGGGATGGGGCAGCCACAGCTTCTCTGGCCAACCTGGGCCAGGCTCTCACCACCCTCCCACCAAACAAGTTCTTCCCCACATCTCAGCTCCATCTCCTCTCTTTCAGGGTCAAACCCTTCCCCCTCCTCCTAGGGCTCCCCTCCCTGATCCAGAGTCCTTCCCCAGCTTTCCTGGAGCCCCTTGAGGGACTGGAAGGGTCCCCAAGGTCTCCCTGGAGCCTTCTCTTCTCCAGGCTGAACCCCCCAACTCTCTCAGCCCCCCCTCCCAGCAGAGGGGGCTCCATATGTCCCTGCCAATTGCACTGGAACTAGATGATCTTTAAGATCCCTCCCAGCCTAAACCATTCTGATTCTTCACATGGCTTTGTTGGAGAGGCAAGGTAAGGGGATAGCTCCGAGCCACGTTTTATTTCTGCACCAGGCCGGAGGTCCAAGCTCTCATTGGGTATAGCTTTTTTTTTCATCTTTCACTTGCTGTCTAGCTTTAGTTTAACACTTTGTGCTATCCTCAGACAGCATGGGTACAGATAACTAAAGAGGCAATGCCCTGTGGTCTCTGGCTCCCAGTGCTTGTGGAATAATCTGTTCCTTTGGAGGGACTGAGAAATTATTTAACATCATTAATATTTAGGGTAAAAATTATGTTGGCCTAGGGCAGTTCTCCAAACTACCCAACTGACACAAGAACTTAATCTCACCGAGATAGGCTTTGCAGAGTCCACTGGTGCCTTTTAATGTGATTTATTAGTATTAATTAGTGTTCCTTTTGGGGGTGGCAGAGGTAAATCGGTGTTCGTGAAGGGCAAAGTGCTGCTCTTCAGGTTTAGAGAGGCAGCAGGTCAACACTTGGACATCACTGCAAATAGAGGGAAGGTGAGAGAACCCCAAAGAGCACCAGTGTCCACCAGTTTGTCCCTTGTCTCACCCTTGAGCAGCTTCATTGATGGTTTCTGCTGAACTGACTGTTGTGCTCCTTGCAGGGGTTGTGCAGGGCATCGGGGAGGAGCACGTGGGGGTTTACGCAGCAGAATTGGACTTTTGTACAAAGGGAACATTTTGTCTGGTACTTGCTGGAGTGTGAGTCAGCGCAGTCTGAGTGCTGTGGCTCAGCTAGAAATGCATCAGGAGCGCGGTTGAGAGGCACAGGGCACCCTTGAGAACCCCTTAGCAAAGAGCCAGGCTGAGGGAAATGGTTCTGTAAAGTCCACCTGCGTTGGGCTTGCAGTTCCTCACATGCAGAATCACAGAACTGTAGGGGCTGGAAGGGACCTCTGGAGATCATCTGGTGCAACTCCCTGCAAAGCAGGTCCACCCAGAGCAGGTCCCACAGGAAAGTGTCCAGGTGGGTTTGAATGTCTCCAGAGAAGGAGACTCCACCACCTCCCTGGGCAGCCTCTGCCAGGGCTCTGCCACCCTCACAGCAAAGAACTTCCTCCTCAGGTTTAGGTGGAATTTCCCATGTTCCAATTTGTGCCCGATGCCCTTGTCCTGTCACTGGGAACCACTGAGAAAAGTCTGGCCTCATCCTCTTGACACCTGCTCTTTAGATACTGATGAGCATTGATGAGGTCCCCCTCAGTCTGCTCTTCTCCAGCCCCAGGGCTCTCAGCCTTTCCTCCAGCCCTTGATCATCTCTGTAGCCCTCTGCTGTCCCCTCTCCAGCAGTTCCTTGTCCTTCTGGAACTGGGGAGCCCAGAACTGGTCCCAGTGCTCCAGATGGGGCCTCCCCAGGGCAGAGCAGAAGGGGAGGATGACCTCCCCTGACTTGGTGGCCATGCTCTTTTTAATGCCCCCCAGGAGACCACTGGCCTTCTTGGCCACAAGGGCCCATTGCTGGCTCATGGGCATCCTATTGTCCACCAGGACTCCCAGGTGTCTCTCTACAGACTTGCTCTCAGGCAGGTCACCCCCAATCTGTCCTGGTGTGGGGGGTTACTTGAACACAGGAAGTTCTACCTAAACACGAGTAGGAACTTCGTTCCTGTGAGGGTGGCAGAGCCTTGGAAGAGGCTGCCCAGGGAGGTGGTGGAATCTCCTTCTTAGGAGACATTCAAACCCACCTGGACACGTTCCTGTAGGACCTGCTCTGGGTGACCCTGCTCTGGCAGGGGGTTGGACTAGATGATCTCCAGAGGTCCCTTCCAACCCCTACAGTTCTGTGCTTCTGTTATTCCAGTACCTGCCTTTCAGTTGTGGAAGGTTTATGAACGCTGCATGTGAACCATCTCTGCTGTTCCACCATCCACAGGGATTGTGGATAACCCAGAGACCCGGGATACAGGTCCAAACCCCTCTCTGGGGGTCGGAGAGCCCTCCTGACGTGGATGTAAATCTCTTGCTTTGATTCTCCTCTTCCCTGGAGTTCAGCCTGACTTGAGTGAAGTCATTCCCGATTCACGGGAGTGAAATTGCAGCGAAGCCCTAAATGAAAGGGCCACGTGAGTCGTCGGGGGCTGAAATGCCATGTGCCAGGCGGCCCTCTCTTGAAAAATGAGCTGTTTCCCGTCGTCTCGCCGTCATTTGGGAATGTGCCACCCCATTGGGCTGTCAGAGAGTAAATAAAGAGCTGACGTGTCTCTTTGTTTATTGGCACTTGGCGTTACAAATAACGAAATGCTAATTTTTCTGCTGGGCAACATTTCCAATTAGTTGCTCTTGCTGCTGCTGCTGCTGATTTACGCAGCGCTGTTTGGCGGCTCCGGTTGTAGAGTGTGGGTGTTCTCGTGCCACCCTGCGTTCCCCGGTGTCCTGGCGTTATGGTCTGGCAGCCCCTGCCTAATTGGAAACCCTTGTGGAACCGCCTGGCAAATAAACAACAGACGGGAATACTTACATTTGTGTGTCCTTCGGGCTTATTAATAGATAATCTGAGAGGAAGGAGGAAGCGAGAAGCATATAAAACCACGGCACGGCTTACTCTGTCTTGTCCTCTTGCTCTTTTTCGCTGTTAGCAATGCAATATTTTCAGGCGATACAAGTTCAGTCTGTGAGGTTTGCAAAATTCATTACCGATGCTCAGCGGAGACTGAATTAATGCTCATTGAATAATATGAAATATGACAGGACGGTGAGTTATTGCATTACTGAAATTAACTCCTTTAAAATTCAGCCCGGCCCTGATAGAGATGTTTTGTAGCACGCAGAAGCTATTCCAAGTGTACTTTTGAGGAGACTCCTGGGAGGAGGGGGGAAGGGGCAGAAGATCAAGGCAAAGGGCTCCGTGCGAAATGAACCTGGAGCCAAGTGAGTGATTTTAAAGCTTTCTGTGAATTGGTGGTGGAGAGAGGCAGGAGAAGGGCTAGCCCGTCTCACATGGAGCTATCATCACCCTCCACTCCTCCTTTCTTTTAAGGGCCCTTATTTCCCAGCCTTTCTGGTCTCCTGGTTTCAGCAGGGAGATCTTCAAGACCCTCCTGGGTGCAGTCCTGAGTAAGATGCTCTAGCTCTAGGCAATCCTGCTTCAGCAGGGGAGTTGGACTAGATGATCTCTAGGGTCCCTTCCAACTCTAAAAATTCAGTGAAATTCAGTGAAATTTCCCTGCTTGATTTACTGTGGTCCCTTGCCTTAGGAGGATCTCTTCTTTGTAGTTGTCTGCTACGAGGAATTCAGTGTTTAGTATCGGTTTTGCAGTAAAACTGAGGTCTGGGTTTGCTGGGCAGTGAAGGTTGGTGTCACTGCGATGGTAATTAACGTTTGCCTGAGTTTGCAAAGAGCCTGAAATGACATCTCCGAGACAAGCAGCGGCTTTTGTTTCAGTGAGTGCCAGTTCAAATGCCAGTGGTGGTACTTGGAAGGCCAAGTGGTGGCCAACTTGTAATTTTTTGCTTATCAAAGGGGAATAAGAGAAGAGGAACCATCGTATGATCATCAATGTCTTCCTTGAAATTGAGAGAGGAGGTGGATGAAGGATGAAGTCGCATTTTTATGAAAATCTGTAGCCTGAAGCTGCATCTTTGTGGCATTCTTTAAAGGATAAGCGTGATGCGACCCCTCTCTCATCCGGGGATGTTTATTTAGAAACCTGGATTTAATCAGTCTGCTGAGGGTTTGCAGTTGCGGAGTGAAAGGTGATGTTTAAACTGGTTTCACAGCAGAGTTGGTAACACAGGGCAGTGCTGCAGTGGAGTGTGGCAGCCTTTATCTCCTCCTAGGGGAGGGCGATCCAGCCTTCAAAAGGTCCTCGGAGACCGTCATTGATGCCACCTTCTGCCTTAGCACCCCTTTTACTTAGAATCATAGAATTGCCCAGGCCGGAAGGGACCTCCAAAGGTCATCTAGTCCCACCCCCCCGCAGTCAGCAGGGACACCCCCAACTAGACCAGGTTGCCCAGGGCCTCGTTGAGCCTCTCCTTGAATATCTCCAGGGATGGGGCCTCAACCACCTCCCTGGGCAACCTGTTCCAGTGCTCCACCACCCTCACAGTGAAGAACCCTCTCCTCATCTCCAGTCTTAGGTTCTGCCCCCTCCCCTTTGGCCTGATGCCAGGCCAAGGTCCCACCTCGGTGGGGTCAGAGAAGTTGGTTGAAGGGGCAGCTCCTGCTGGAGACCTTCAAGCCGAGCTTTGTGTGGGAAGGGATGTCCCAGGGCACCCCATGGAGAAGGGGCTCAGCCTGGGCACGAACGGCAAGAGGCGGCTTTCTCAAGGTCGTGGTTGTCACCGTGAGGCCAAATCCATGTTGCTTTTCCTTCCCACACCTGGAGAAGTCCCTTTCCCTCTGTGTTGCGATCCCAGTGTCCCTCACCGGCAGCGGGGCTGGGAAAGCTGCCTGTGCTTGCAGTGGTGGTGGGGGATTTATTCCTCAAGCTCTTATTTCCATTGATCCACTCGCTCCTCAGCAGTGGCAACGACTTGAAAATAATTTCCCTTTTGCTTCCCTCCAATACCTCCGAATTGTTGAAATGTCTTTTTCTCTTTATCCCCGTGCTGATCTGAACTGCTTGCATCTTCCTCTGTCTACCTAGCATCTGGAAGGGAGTGATAAGTAAATATGGCATGCTGAGACTTAATAAGGCACACAGCTTTCAACTGGATTTACAATGCCTTTGTTAGAGTAGTGGGGCCAAAACAACCACACAAAAAAAAAAAAAAAGAAAGAAAATAACATTCTTCATTTGCTAATGCAGTTTGTGAGGATCTAAACAGTCCAGGATGTGAAGTACCCAGATAATAGGTGATTTAAATTCACATGGGCTACCCGTAGCTTTTATTTTAGAGGGCTTAGGCTACGAGATTGAGTACAAAATTGCTAATTCAGAAGGGCTTGCTGAAGATGAAATGCTCTCCTGAAATGTGATATTCAATTCTGTAGGTCGTTTGCTGCGGTTCCCTTCCTGGCATTTTACCTTCCAAATACGAGACGCAAAAGCCTTTCTGCAGTTTCCAGTGTGAATATTTGAAACGTCTATTAAAAGAAAAAGATCTTTTACTCTTTTTACATCTTGGATGTGACGGTGTCTGTCACTGTCACCTTAAACCCCAGCTGAGCAGGTGGCTGGTAGGGGTTGGGTGGTGGCTGTTGTGCTGAAGGCAATAGCAATGTGTCTGTGCCTCCTCTGGCTGCCTTCGGTCCCTTCCAGGCTTGGAGAGGATGAGTATGGGAGCAGGGAATCCCCAGCACGGAGGAATCCAAACCAGATCTGGCTGAGGGAGCTTGCTGCTGCGTGCAATTCCTAAATCAAATTGTCTGCTTGCTGCTTCGGCGATTATAAAAATATCAAATGAGTTAAAAACATCAAGGGGGGGGAGGGGAAAGAAAAGAGAAGATCAGGACAGCAAGGGAATGATAAGAGGCAGAGCTTTTATCAGCTCGATAAGAGAGCTGCTGGGGATAATGGCTCCTGACCCTACTGTGGCCGGTTTACCACTGATTTCAGCAGGGACAAAGTGATGCTTCCGGCCCAGGGATGCCACGCCATACATCTGGAGATCAATCTGCTCAACCCCACAGTAAAATGATTTTGGTGGCTTAATTCGCCTTCCTACTGCTAAATGCTAGACAGCTCGAGGGGGGGGACGGGACTGTCTGGCTCTTTCCTGAACAAGCCGGTGGCTGGGAATAGCATAGTTGAGTTTTCTCTGGTGGGGATGGCTGGGTGTCTCCTGTCTGCAGCTCCTGATGCCACCGTGCCTTGTGTTAGGGTGGCTAAGGAGGCACAAAGCCATTTATTCTGGAGACCTCACCAGAGGGATGTGATTAAGGCATCAGCCGTGCAGCAGAGAGGAAGCAGAGCTGTCTCCCGTGTCCCCTGAGGCTGGGAGGAGATGTGAAGGGAAACAGATGAGAAGGAAGAAGAACTCTCTAAGTCTAGGGTAGGGCTGGAATAGGCTGCTGAGGGCAGGGGTGGGATTGTTAGTGCTTTTAAGTACTTGTCAAACATCTCCAGTTTGACCAAACTCCAGTTTGGGTGCAGAGCTGGGCCAGTTCTGGGGTGGGGAGGTGGATCAGATAGCTTTTTCATAGAATCATAGAATTGCCTAGGCCAGAAGGGACCTCCAAAGGCCATCTAGTCCGACCCCCCTGCAGTCAGCAGGGACACCCCCAACTAGACCAGGTTGCCCAGGGCCTCATCGAGC
>NW_015091298.1:723735-744830 GCF_001431845.1 Calidris pugnax | reverse complement strand
AATACTCCAGGTGAGGTCTCACCAGAGCAGAGTAAAGTGGCAGAATCCCCTCTCTGGACCTGCTGGCAACGCATCTTTGGATGCAGCCCAGGATGGGATTGGCCTTCTGGGCTGCAAGTGCCCACTGCCTGCTCATGTCCAGCTTCTCCTCCACCAGCACCCCCAAGTCCCTTCCCTCAGGGCTGCTTTCTAACACCTCTCCCTCCAGTCTGTACTGATGGTGAGGATTGTTCTGGCCCAGGAGTGTATCTCTCCAGCCTTGTCCCTATAATGGGAAGGGGTGAGAAATACATGTGTACCCTACACTCGCCTGAGAGTTTAAAACAACTGTAGTGTCGAACTTGTGAAGTATTTCACCAGAGACTGACTAATCCTCTTGAAAATGTCCCCGAGCATCCCCTGCCAAGCTTCAAGGGTCTCTGCATTGCTGGGGCTGGAGTTAGTGCTGTGGCACAAGTGGGTCCTTAGTGGTGCCTGTGACAGTCTGCGGTGGGGATCGAAGCAGGTTCTCGTTACCCCTGCAATCCCTTGCACGAAATGACTCTGTTTTGGTGCCTGGGAATCAAAGCATCAGATAATTCTGCTGCAAAAGCAGGTGAATCGATGAGATTGTTTCTTCTTTGCAAGTTAACAGCCCCGTCCAAGTCATGCTACTGGAATGGAAGGTCGTTAAGGTAAAAATTACTATTGTGTTATTGAAGGCTGCTGTTAGAGTAACAGAAAACAGGGGTTTTCCTTCTGCCGTGGGGATGGTACTAACTGCACTGTGCTGCCGTGGTTTCTTTCCCCTCAGGATTACTTCTACGAGCTCACCTGCATCACAGAGAGGGAGAAATTCATTGTGCCCATCCGAGCGATAGGTGCCCGAGCTATCCTGGATTTCCCGGACCAGCTGAACTTCTCCATCTGCCCAGTCAAGTACAGCACCCAGAGAACTCTGCTGGTTCGCAACGTCGGGAACCGGGAGGCTCGTTACTGCATCAGCACTCAGAGGTAAAGGAACCCTTTGTGTGTTTGTGTGTGCAAAACACTGTGGTGTGATGGTATAGTTGGTAAAGAGTGACAAAAAGGAGCCAGAACGTCCAAGCTGCTGGATTGCTGCCTGAAAATTGGCAGGACACGTGGGTTTTATAAAATCGTAGAATCATTCAGGTTGGAAAAGACCCTGGGGATCATCGGGTCCAACCATCAACCCCACTCTACAAAGTTCTCCCCTACACCATATCCCCCAACACCACATCTAAACGTCCCTTAAACACATCCAGGGATGGTGACTCAACCCCCTCCCTGGGCAGCCTGTTCCAGTCTCTGACCACTCTTTCTGTGAAGAATTCTTTCCTAATGTCCAGTCTAAACCTACCCTGTTGGAGCTTGAAGCCATTCCCTCTTGTTCTATCGCTAATGACCTGTGAGAAGAGACCAGCACCAACCTCTCTACATTGTCCTTTCAAGTAGCTGTAGAGTGATGAGGTCTCCCCTCAGCCTCCTCTTCCTCAAACTGAACAGTCCCAGCTCCTTCAATCGCTTGTCATAAGATTTATTCTCCAGACCCTTCACCAGCTTCGTTGTCATCTGCACCTTCTCCAGCACCTCCATGTCTCTTGCGTACTGAGGTGCCCAAAGCTGGACACAACACTCCAGGTGTGCCCCCCCCAGTGCTGAGTACAGGGGGACAATCACCTCCCTACTTCTGCTGGCCACACTATTTCTAATCCAAGCCAGGATGCCATTGGCTTTCTTGGCCACCTGGACACACGGCCAGCTCATGTTCAGCTGCTTGTCAATTAGAAGAAGTCCCAGGTCCTTTTCTGCCAGGCATCTCCAGCTACACTTCCCCAAGTCTGTAGTGATGCGTGGGGTTGTTGTGGCCCAAGTGCAGGACCTGGCACTTGGCCTTGTTGATGCTCATACTGTTAACGTTGGCCCATCCATCCAATCTATCCAAGTCTCTCTGTGGAGCCTCTCTATCCTCGTGCAGATCAACGCTCCTGCTTAACTTGGTGTCATCTGCGAACTTACTGATGATACACTTGATGTCCTTATCAAGACCATCAATAAAGATGTTAAACAGAAATGCTCCCAGCAGCGAGCCCCGAGGAACACTGCAGTAGCTTACAGTGTCTTAAGCACGATGCACCCTTTGATAGATCTCTGCAGGCTGCAGTGAGGTTTGATATTGCGGTGGTATCTCAGACACAGCATCTCCCGAGACCAGTCCTGTCAGTTTGAAAGAAGGAATAAAATAAGACAACTTGACCATGTGGCAAGCGGCAGCTCTAGGAGCTCAGTTCAGGTAGACCTAAAGTGTGTCAGGAAACGTCTCTGAGCTGGTGACAGAGACATTTTAGACTTTATCAGCAGCTGTGTCTGTTTTAGCAAGGGCAATCAGAGATGGTAGATCAAAGCAATCAGTCCTGAGGCCCTGACAGTAACACTGTGTGGTCCAAGAACTTTATTTTGCAGTAGGGTTTGGTCTGGTCCCACATATTTTTAAGTGTAATGAGCTCTGAAGTAGAGGCTTCAGAAGGACTACAGCCCCAAACCAGAATGGTAACGAGAGTACAAGCAAAATGTACAGCACACATCTGGTGCACAGGTTGAAGGCCTTTTCTTCTAGAGCTTTGTTTCCCACACTTTCTGGAGAGTGCTAGAATATGTTTGCTTGCAACCTCCTGATTGTAAGTACCTTCTGAAATGGCTATGTACCACTGTCAGCCAAATACATCCGTTCTTTGGGGGGGTCACAAGCACATGGTGTTTGATTAGATGAAATGCCTGATGTGAATTGAGTTGTGGAGAGCTTGTACAGCTCATTTTGGTCTCAGAAGACAGTCACCGCTTTACCAGCTTGCTGAGCTGGGAAGGGCGATGCCTTGTTGGCATCACACCTGCAAGGAAACCAGTTGAGATGGGTGGTGATGAGTTGCTTGGTCCTGGAGGTCTCGGTGTAGGAGCTGAGGTCAGGAACGAAGCATGACTGACTTGGAGCACTTGAGTTGCCTCAACTTCTTCCCCAGGAAAACAGGGCTCACAGGAAGACTTTTTACTTTTCCCTGTAAAATGTGAGGCTCCAAGAGGAGCTTCCTTGGTAGGCCAGCCAAGGCTTCTAGGATGCTATTTAAGCAGGTGGCTGCTTTTCCCTGTAGAAGTATATAAGCAGGAACTTGCAAATCACTGTACAATTTTCCTCTGGGATTTCCAGCTCTAGTTGTCCCCACCAAAATAAACAACCAGCAGGTGGAGAGAGGTCATCCTGCCCCTCTGCTCTGCCCTGGGGAGGCCCCATCTGGAGCACTGGGACCAGTTCTGGGCTCCCCAGTTCCAGAAATGCCTGATGTGAATTGAGTTGTGGAGAGCTTGTACAGCTCATTTTGGTCTCAGAAGACAGTCACCGCTTTACCAGCTTGCTGAGCTGGGAAGGGCGATGCCTTGTTGGCATCACACCTGCAAGGAAACCAGTTGAGATGGGTGGTGATGAGTTGCTTGGTCCTGGAGGTCTCGGTGTAGGAGCTGAGGTCAGGAATGCAGCATGACTGACTTGGAGAATTGAGTTGCCTCATCTTCTTCCCCAGGAAAACAGGGCTCACAAGAAGACTTTTTACTTTTCTCCTGTAAAATGTGAGGCTCCAAGAGGACCTTCCTTGGTAGGCCTGCCAAGGCTTCTAGGATGCTATTTAAGCAGGTGGCTGCTGTTCCCTGTAGAAGTATATAGGCAGGAACTTGCAAATCACTGTACAATTTTCCTCTGGGATTTCCAGCTCTAGTTGTCCCCACCAAAATAAACAACCAGTGGGTAAGGGAGGTCATCCTGCCCCTCTTCTCTGCCCTGGGGAGGCCCCATCTGCAGCACTGGGACCAGTTCTGGGCTCCCCAGTTCCAGAAGGACAGGGAACTGCTGGAGAGGGGACAGCAGAGGGCTACAGAGATGATGAGAGCATCTCCCTTCCGAGGAGAGGCTGAGGGACTTGGGTCTTTTTAGTCTGGAGAAGAGAAGGCTGAGGGGGGATCTGATCAATGCTTATAAATACTCAAAGGGAGGGTGTCAGGAGGACAGGGCCGGTCTTTTTTCAGTGGTGCCCAGGGACAGGACAAGAGGAAATGGGCACAAACTTGAGTATAAGAAGTTCCACCTCAACCTGAGGAGGAAGTTCTTTGCTGTGAGGGTGGCAGAGCCCTGGCAGAGGCTGCCCAGGGAGGTGGTGGAGTCTCCTTCTCTGGAGACATTCAAACCCTGTCTGTCTGGACACGTTCCTGTGCAACCTGCTCTGGGTGGCCCTGCTTTGGCAGGGGGTTGGACGAGATGATCTCCAGAGGTCCCTTCCAACCCCATGGGATTCTGTGATTCCGTAAAACCCAGCATCTTTTCACAATGTGCTTGCCAACCATCCTATTGAGTGATAGAGTGTATTCTGCTTGATATGGATTTTTAAGAGTTTCTGAATTTCGGCAATTAAATATTTCAGTCCAGACTTGCAATAAAGCAATGGGAAGCAGGACAGAGGTTTTATTTCAAACTACACCAAAAAAAAAAAGTAGAATTCTGAATAACTGGATTGCGTGTGTACGGACATCAAAAGCTGATATGATTTCTCTTGTCAGCTGAGGGCATCAGTCATTTCTTCCATTTCATTATGAACTTTTGAAAGCTGGTTTGAAATTTCAAACAGATGATTTAAATCTTTGAATATAAGCAGGATTTTATTCTAATTAAGTCGCCCCCACTTTAATTCAGATTTCATTAAAATACTTGGAAGTTCCTGTGTTTCTGCTCTTTTTTTTTTTTTCTTTTTCTTTTTTCTTAAGTGTTCAGCAAAATGTCATAATGAATTCTTCATTGGGAACTTTCTTAACGGTTGAGAGGTTGAGGTCTTCTAATGCCTGTCTGTCTACCATCTGCCTGTAGGTATATGCCCAGGTGCATGGGAAACAGGAAGAATTTGGGGAATATGTGAAATGGAACTGGGCTGACTTAGAAGATAAAATCATAGAGCAGCTTTGGTTGGAAGGGACCTCTGGAGATCATCTGAGCAAACCCCCCTGATCAAGCCAAGACCAGTGTCAAAGTTTGATTGGGTTTACAACACGACTTGCTACTCTGGGCCTTTTTGTGTTGAACTGGTGATGAGTTGACTGGAGATGAGGTTATACCTTCTGGGGTCTGCAAGGTACCATTGGGAGATCTGCACAAGCGAAAGTTTAGATGTTGTACAACAAAGCAAACATCCAAATGGGTACATCGGAAAAAACAAGCTTTTAAACAAACTTCAAACCTTATTTTTTCCTGTCTTTCAGGAGCAGTAGTGACTGATTAAAAGGGTAGATCTAACAGGGCCAGGATTATCTTAAAGAACAGCTCACAATTAACGGATAAAAGGCCAAAGTTTAGCCTGCCAACTTCATCTCTTGGCAGTGGCTTCCCTTTGACTATTATGATGTGTCAGGGATGTCTCCTTTGCATCTCTTCTTATCTGTAGGCTGCAGGAAGCAGCTCAGTGATGTTGACTAAAATTCAGAGGAGTTAAATTTAACCGTGGAGCTTGTATCTTTGGGTCTTGGAGAACAAGGTCCATGGGAGGGATAGTGAGCTTCTGCTCACTCTCTTGGGGGTAGAGCATGGGGTAGGATGTAGGAGGTGCAGTGTCTGGTTTGTGCTAGGTTTCTCTTTCCCAAGAACCAAGTCTTGACCTCAGTTGGATCCTCTTCTTCTAATAATCTGAAAACATGAAGATTTCTCAGGCGCCCCCTGAAGTCACCGCCCAGGAGGGTTAATCCCACCCAACCATCCCTGAAGTCACCGCCCAGGAGGGTTAATCCCACCCAATCATCTGAGGGCAGGAATACATAGACATGAGGAAGGAGTAGGAAGATGATGGGGTGGGAGGTGGTGTTAAAGTGTTACAAGGAATTTCCTTCCTTAACTAGCAGCTTTTCTGTTCTGGCAACGCTTCTGGCAAAAAAATAAGGAAGAAAATATCTGTGCCATGATCCCACCCAGGCACCAGCAGAGACCATCAGTGCAGATGCAGAACCACATAGAACAATCCAGTTCTGAGGCTGGTGAGGCCTTGTCTTTCCTTCTCTCTCCCAAAAGTCTCATGTCCAGCAGGTTGTTGGCCTGATGCTTCTCCATCTGAGTCAGTGGCAATGCTCTCTTGAGTTGTGATGGGAATAGGCCACACCCCTAATTGCAGCAACATCTCCTTAACGGGCAGAAACTCCCAAAATTTCATCAGCTGCCACTACTTACACGAACAAAGCTCAGCTTGTGCATGCCTCCAGCGCTCATTATTTTTGTCCGCGCGCTGCATTCTCTGATCATGGTAGAACTTCCCAGAACATGCTTTTATGGTGGCAAATTGTCCACCAGCAAAGCGCTAAACCCAATAACCTTTGTTTTCTCAGTGGGGCTCTCTGAGAGCCATGAAGCCCAGCTGCCATCGAGCAGAAGAGTGTTCCATCTGACTTGTCCCCCCAGCGTTAAAGCCCCAAGCTTTGTGTCTATCGCCCGAGAGCTCTTTACCTGGTGACAAATTAAAATTGCTCATATTAAGTCCAAAAACCACACCAGCACGCTTTGATAATTATTTCCAACTCGTTGCCCAGCCTTTTGTCCGTGGGGCCAAGCAAATAGTTCCTGAGGTTGGATTGCAACCCAGAGCCCCAGATTGCAGAGAAAAACCTCCTGTTGACCTCGCCGTGATGGGCTCCTGTTAACGGCTCTTCATTTAATCGTTTGGGCTGTAAATGGGATCCTCCTTTTGTGCCTTGTCACGGGTATCGCTCTCATCTGCATTTGCAGTCAGATTTTTTTTTTCTGATTGTTCCTTTTCTTCTTAGAGCAGCTTTCAGTGAAATGCTGATAAAAGGTGCCCTTTCTTAGGCTAAACCAGGATGTTTTTAAGGTTAAAAAAAAAATGAATTTTGTAATTTAAGCCGTGATTGTTCTCTGGACTTCAAAAAAAGACTTTTATTCTCTGTCTGATTTCTAGGCCATAATCTCATTGGAACAGGTATTGCCTTGACATTTGCATCTCTTGAGGTGTGGCAGGAAAAGACAGATTCCTGAGGAAATTGGTGTCATGTTGTGCCTGCGAATAGCTGTTACCACCTCTCGTGCTCTTCCAAAACCAGCCTCTGGTTGTATTGCTGCCAGCTGGACTCTGGAGCCTGACTGCAGAGGATGGGATGGAGAATAGGGGGGAGATAAGGTCATTTTATACCATAGGATCTTCTGAGGGCTGGATCTCTTCAGAAGTGGGGGTCAGTAGCTCTGTTTCCCATGGTGTATGTGGTGTTTCTCCTCTAACAGCTGTGGTTTGTTTGCAAAAGGAACTTAGTCCCCAGATGTCCCACAATGGTCCCACTATGTCTCTTTGTGTTGCAGCCCTTTCTCTGTGGAGCCCTCCATCGGGACGCTCGGGATTGGTGACACCATGCAAGTAACGGTGGAGTTTCACCCGCTGAAAAACGGGGACTATTCCAGGTCCCTGGTAGTTCACTACGACACAGGTAAGTGCTGGGTGGTGCCTGGTGTACCCTCTCTGCAATCCTTCCAACTCTCTCCATCCTTCAAAACAGAGCCCTTTCCTAAGCAGAATAACGTAGAGCTTGCTTGGCAAACAACGCTTAAAACCTTTAATTTCAAAACCTCTGCATGTTTCAGTGCTTAGAAATGAGCAGATAATGTGGCAATGGCTGGGTCTGTCCTTGTTCTGTATGTCCTGTGTCCATCCCTGGGGGACCCTGGTGTCAGCTGGGTGTTCTCCACCCATCACCTTCTTGTGACAGTCATCGACCATCATTCACTGTGGTCCCAGCCACCTTGATTCCCTCTCTAGGGGTACCTCTCCTGTCCCAGCTTTCCTTCAAATAAAAGCGCAAATAGTTGGCGATTTGGGAATTGTTAGAGTAGATCCCATCAAAGAGGAATGAGATTTTGGGATCCTGTTTCTGCTGGGAGTTGCTGAGTGGAAGAAGGAGAAATATTGATTCTCCATTGCTGTGTGTGAAGTTTTTATTCCTAGAAAAAGCTGTGTTTGAAGTGGAATATTGTTAACGCATGTCTTACCAGACTCTTCCCAACACTCATGTCTCTTATACACCTCTGTCCCATCTGCCCTTCTGTGTTGTCTTGCCATAGACCTATATTGTTCTCTACCCATCTACATCCCGTACTTAACATCAGGGCTTGAGGGCTCTTGGCAGGAAGCACTTGCTGCCACCCAAGATGGGTGTAAAATTTGTAACAAGGTACGAGCCACCATGGTCAGGCCATGGAAATGCTCTCAGCTTTAAGTCACTTTAAAAGTGACTCAGGGAAAGCTCAGGAGAAAGGTGCGGCATTAAAATGCTTCTGTCAGCCTTGGCTCAGCAGAGGTATCTCGTGATGCTGCAGGAGGTGCTTTCCCCGTTGAATGAATGCATTTGGTGTGCGTTTTCTCTTGCCTGAAAGGGGTTTGTTTCATCCCTGTCCCTCAATGTCGGTCCTGGGAAGCAGGATGTCCTCACCTGGGTGCGATGCTTGAGCCCTGCAACAAACATCTTGGTTGTCTCCAGTTTGTAGAGTTATAAAAATGCTCCTTTATCTTCGAAATGCTCTTTGTAAGCTTGATGAGTTATCACAGCTTTGTTTAATATTTCTCAGTTAATGACTTGCCCACAGAGAATAGTTTGGACTCACTCTGAGAAGCTCATGGGTTTGGATAACATTCTTGAAAAATACTGAAATTTCAGATAGAGAAGCACAAAAAGCGCCTCATTTGTATGTGTATAGAGAATCTATAGGATAAAATTCAGAGGGCTAGATCTATCTCTGGGGTAAATAAGTAGTAGCACTAGAGGTTAGGGCTGTAGGGCTTATACTGTGTGACCAAACAATAATTAGGACCAGGGTCTTCGTGCCTTGCTTTGAAAACCTGAGTTTTGTTTTTACTGAAATGCCTGGTTTCCCCGTGGTTCATCTTTGCAGAAGTGATTTGCATGGACAGACCACAGAGACCAAACTCTCTGCTGGCTCCAAATGAGTGACCGCCATGTGCAGCTTCCAGGGAGATGGACCCAGGATTCATCCTGCACTGTTGGGTTGGGTGTTTTGTTTTGTGTGTGTTTGTGGTTGGTTTTTTTTTTTCTCGTGTGTGTGTGTGTGTGGTTGGACTTGATGATCTCAAAGGTCCCTTCCAACCATGAAGATTTTGTGATTCTGCACGAGGCTGCAGTTATTTTTAATTCAACCACGGATCAAGAAGGGGAGAGCAAGGGAATAATTAAGGGATTATCTCTCCGGCTTTGAAGCATCCAAATAAGTAAAAGGCTGCCGAGATTAATTGCTAGAGTGAAAGCGAAACATTTAATCAATTGGTCTTAAAAGCTGCTTATCACAGGTGGAGCGCGGCGCAGCAGACGAAGTTCCCCGACTTCCCCTGGCAGAGCCCTGGCTAATTTGTCCTGGGTGAAGTCAGACTCCCTCTGCCTTGCTCTTTTTTTCACCCCAGCAGGGTGGTGAAGTTGTCATCCCTGGAGGGATTTAAGAAACGCGTAGACATGGCACTTCAGGGCATGCTCTAGTGCCAGGGATTGTTGGTTTGTGTCTGTTTGTGGGTGGGTTTTTTTTGGTGTTTTTTTGTGGTTGGACTCGGTGATCTCAAAGGTCCCTTCCAACCATGAAGATTCTGTGATTCTGTTTGTTACACTTGAGAGCAAAATGGCAGTTTAGGATGTTGGGAGGCCTTTTCCTTGCTTTGTGTGTGTCTGTGTCGACTTGCTCAGTCCTCCTCGATGAATCACACTGCTGTTAGTGTGACTTAGGCAGGATCAAGGTGCGTGTTACGTTGGTTTGGTTTATGCTGAAGCTGGGTCAAATCTGTCCCTGGTGTTGCTTAAGCAAACACAGAGCTCTTCCATGTGAATAAGTCACAATTTTCCCTTTGCCTATTAATTGGTTGATTTGTGTGTCCCTTAGACTGTCCTGGTTAGGGATGTAGGTGCTGTCCCCTGGATAGACTCTACATGTGATGGTTGTCCGGTTGCTACAAACTTTACAGATGACTGTGAAGAGAATGTCTTTGCAAAGAGTGTAATGATTTACAATGAAAATTTGACCTTCATTGCTTTAAATCATAGAATGGTTGGAGTTGGAAGCATCCAGTGCCACCCCCTGTCCTGGGCAGGAACACCTCCCACCACACCAGGTTGCTCCAAGCCCCCTCCAACCTGCCCTTGAACCCCTCCAGGGATGGGGCAGCCACAGCTTCTCTGGCCAACCTGGGCCAGGCTCTCACCACCCTCACAGTCAAGAATTTCTTCCTAGTACCCAATCTAAATGCTCAGACTCCTTCATTTCTCCCATGAATGTGTGTCTTGGTGTGCAAAATCCCAGCCCAACCTGAAGTGGAGGTGACTCAGGATGTTCTGGGCCACAGCACATCCCTATTCATCACCTTAAAGTCAGGTGAAGGTATCAGAAGGGGTTTCTGAGGCCTGCATGCCAAGCAGGTGTACTGATTTGGAAAGGGTTCTGTACTCAGGACCGCTTGAAGATCTGGTTGGTGGCTCTTTACAAATAAAGGAGGCTACAAGAGCCAGGAGGTGCTGGAGAGATGCTGGGAGTTGTGGAAAGAGGGTCACTTCTCTGCTCGGAGCTCCCTAAATCCTGACACCTGTCTCCAACAAGTACCTACTATGGTGTTATGGGTGGCCTTCAAGGTGTAAGACCAGATTCGGTGCCTGCAGTGCCTGGTGGTGAGGTGCTACAAGGTGCTTCTAGTCCAGAAGCTGTGTTGTGCAGCGCTGAAACTCCTCTGTGTGGTTTTTCCCCATGGTTGCCACATCCCTTGGGATCTCTTTGTCAGCACAGGGAACTTCAGTAATTAGCAAAGCCCCGCTGAGCTTGTGCCCGGCTGACAGACGCTATATCTTGAGATGCTTTTATTGCTGTCATTAATAAGAGTAATTATGCAGATCATTTCTTTCGGAGGCTCTGTGAGGCTAATGCAGAAGCAGAAGCCCCGGGGCAGGATCTCGCCCTCTTTGAGGGGAGAGATGAGAGCCAGTACTCGGAGGAGGAATTTAGGAGACAGCATGTCCAAGAAGAGCCAGCCCTCGAGCAGGAATGTCTGCTCCATTACTGTCCTGTCTCCCCTTGGTGCAGAGCCCCGGAAAGCAGCTTCCCCAGGAGAGAGAGGTTCCATGTGGCTCAGGAAGAGTGGTTTTAGTCCTGCTGGAAGCCTCCAGCCTCGTGCTAAAAGCCTGCTGAGGAGCCATCTGGGTGTTTGGCAGATTAATACCCTGTTTTTCCCTCGACTTCCTACACGACTTACAGGAGGGTTTGACAGTCCCTGAGCAGGAGCTCTCCTAAAGCTTGTTTGCTGTGGATCACAGACCTTCAGAGCATCCTTTGTGACTCTGCACACCCAGGGCAAGGAAGGGGAGAGCTCAGCCTCGGCTCCTTGATTAATTACTTCAAAGGCAGGTAGAAGATGCGGGCAGCGTCCGCCTCCAGCTCCAGAGCTGTCAATCAGATGGGATGAATTTTCCTGCGTTGGGTTAGTTACCGTCCCCGTAGGGAGTGGGTGAAGTCATGTCTCCCCTTCTGAGCCCTGGGGAGCAAAGCTCTCTGCCAAATTGAGGTTATTCCTGTACGGGAGAAGAGACCAGTTAAATATATGTTTCTCCAGTGCAGCACAGTAGGAACTGGGGATGGTGTGGAGCTGAGCTTACCCTGCCCTGGGGCTGGGAAGGGTCTGGCTGCCTTGTTCCCCCAACCTCGGAGCTTTGCTGGCTGGCCCTAAAAGTGTGGGGTCCCCATCTGTGCTAAGAGGAATCTCTGCATGGGTTATTCTGGTGCTGAGCACCAGAGAGTGAAGGTGACCTGCAGTTTGGGTTGGCCAGTATCTGCCCATGTGGACTACCTTTAGGGCGGCTGGTCCTACGGAGCGAGCAGGATTAGCAGGTCTGTGATCCTCCCCTCCCTTGGAACCAGCACGAACGCCTGGGGATAGATGCTATTTCCTTGGGACAATGCAGGAAGAAAAAATGGTTAAAAAAAAAAAATATCCTAGAATCATAGAATTGTCTGGGTTGGAAGGGACCTGTAAGATCGAGTCCAACCATTAACCTCACACTGCCCAAACCACCACTGACCCATGTCCCTCAGCACCACGTCTGCCTGGCTTTTAGATGCCTCCAGGGGTGGTGACTCCACCTCTGCCCTGAGCAGCCTGTTCCAAGGCTTGACAGCCCTTCTGGGGAAGAAATTTTTCCCAATATCCATCCTAAACCTCCTCTGGTGCAACTTGAGGCCGTTTCCTCTTGTCCCATCACCTGTTCCTTGGGAGAAGAGACCAACCCCCCCTGGCTACACCCTCCTTTCAGGGAGTTGGAGAGAGCAAGAAGGTCTCCCCTCAGCCTCCTTTTCTCCAGGCTGAACACCCCCAGCTCCCTCAGCCTCTCCTCACCAGACTTGTGCTCCAGACCCCTCACCAGCTCCGTTGCCCTTCTCTGGACCTGCTCCAGTCCCTCAGTGTCCCTCCTGTAGAGAAGTTCCTGGGTAGATCTCAAAGAAGTTAATGTGGATCTCAAAGAAGTGAATGTGGATGACTGTACTCAGTGTGGCAGCAGCACCCAGGGTTGCAGGGGAGTATCGGAGGTGAATCCAGGGCTTCTACCCTACATGGGACGCCCAAGATCCTTCTGCCCTTCTTGGTCTTACCATAGATACCTCTTCTGGGCTGCAGCAGCCTCTGGAGCCACAAGTGATAACTGCCAGCTTGAGAAAACACTGACGTTTAATCTCAAATGGGGGAAAATGAGGCATGAGATCACTGGAAAGAAATTAAGGCAGATTTAAAAACGACTAATTAGGGAGCTGACGTGGAGCTCTTTAGTCACCCACGGAATGACAGCGCGTTTGACGTGATGTATGAGAGCCATTTGGGTTTGGTGGAGAGGATGGGGAAGGAGAGCACTGGGTGTGCTCGGCTGGCAGCGGGGCAAGCGGAGCCTCTGCCTCTTGGCCACAAGTGGTGGCCAACTGCAGGAAGAGGCTCCATTGCCTGGCAGATGGGCCAAGAGGAATGGCCAACTGCGTAAGTGCCCCTCCAGCTCCCGTGGGGATCAGCGTGAGGCTGTCACATGGGAACATGAATGTGTCAGGATGCTGAATCCCCTTCTTCAGGTAAAATCCACACTGAGTTTAGTGGAACGGGCTCGCTCTGGTAAATGCCATCCATGCCAGAGCCTGAGGGCACGTTAGTGATCACCGTACATACACAGGGAAATTAATTAAATCCCAGCCCTGCCTCTTTACTGCTGTGTGAGGCTGAAGGAGGGACTGCCGTGGGGGTGTGCCAGCACCTTCTGTCATCTCAGCTACCCACAAGGATACAGCAGCTGGGAAAAAGCACCACCGCCTTGCTGTGATGCTCATCTGGGGCTTGGTGCAGACTTTGGAGAATCACAGAATCTTCATGGTTGGAAGGGACCTTTGAGATCATCGAGTCCAACCATACACACACACAAAACCAAAACAAACCCACAAACACAAACCAAAACACCCAACCCAACAATCTCGGGCACTAGAGCATGCCCTGAAGTGCCACGTCTACACGGTTCTGAAATCCCTCCAGGGATGGTGACTCCACCACCTCCCTGGGCAGGCTGTTCCAGTGCCTGACCACCCTCTCAGGAAAGTCATTCTTCGCAGTATCTCATCTAAACCTCCCCTGCCCCAACTTCAGACCATTTCCTCTGGTCCTGGCATTATTCCCTTGGGAGAAGAGGCCAACCCCCACCTCTCTACACCCTCCTGTCAGGTAGTTGTAGAGGGCAATGAGGTCTCCCCTCAGCCTCCTCTTCTCGAAACTAAACATGCCCAGAACATGAAGAAGAGAACACATCTACCTTTGCAATAGCTCTGTTCTTTTTTCCCTTAAGAACCCCCCCTTTCTGCCCAGGGTTTCGTCATCAGTCTCACGAGCCTGGCATCGCAATCAATGGCTTCCAGGAACTTGTTTGAAAATTGAATGAAAATCCTATTGATTTAGTCTGTCTAGATAAAACCTTTTCCCTTTCTCTTTCTTCTCTGTAAATCCGTTGATGGATGAGGGTCGGCCGTGGGGTTTAACTGAGGTTTGGCCCTTGTCGTGTTGTGTTTTACATCCCTGAGATCGCTCAAAACAAGTTGCCAAGGGCTCTTGACTTGTACCGACCTCGGCCGGCACGGAGGTGGGAGGAAGGAGGCTGGAGGAAGCTCTCTGCCTCATTTAGATATCAGAATGCTCCCCGTGTAGTGCAGGGTACCAAGGTGGGAACACCAAAAGCATTTTCTGGCTTTAATCTTCATCTTGTGTGAGTTTTTGCAGAGGCCCTGGTGACGCCGTGAGCACCGTTAAGTTATGATTGAGCTGAATTCGTGGCAGCAGAGCCTGAGCTTCTGACAGCCGTTGCTGTTCACTTCAGTAGTTGTTCATCTTGGTGCAATTCTCCGTTCCTTCAACGCCAGACAGATTTATTGTGGTTCTTACAAGTGCTAAGAGGTGGAGAAATCTGCTTCCTGCGTGGCAGCCTCTTCTGACTCTGAACTTTGCTGTAGTGCGCCAACACAGGTTTTTTTTTATTTAGTTTGTGTTTAGTGCTGGAAGACGTTTAGAAATGTATTTTATTCTCTGAGTTTAAAAAGAAGACCTTATTTCCCACGTTATCCTGAGGTATAAGCCAGACTCTGATGCTGTAGCTGTTACAAAAGGCTTCTCTAGCTTTTCCTTGGGCTACAAGGCATTTTAAAACTTTGCACGTGGGTCAGCACAAAGCACAAATCCAGGCTGGGTGGAGACTGAGAGCCCTGAGGAGAAGGAATTGGGGGTGCTGCTGGGTGAGAAGCTCAACGTGACTCAACAATGTGTGCTGGCAGCCCAGAAACCCCCTGCATAGGAATTGGGGGTGCTGCTGGGTGAGAAGCTCAACGTGACTCAACAATGTGTGCTGGCAGCCCAGAAACCCCCTGCATCTTGGGCTGCATCCCCAGCCCCGTGGCCAGCAGGGAGAGGGATGGGGGGGGATTTCTGCCCCTCTGCTCCGCTCTGGAGAGACCCCCCCCAGTGCTGCCTCCAGCTCTGGGGCCACCAACAGCAGAAGGACATGGAGCTGTTGGAGGCCATGGAGATGCTGGGAGGGCTGGAGGACAGGCTGAGAGAGTTGGGGGGGTTCAGCCTGGAGAAGAGAAGGCTCCGGGGAGACCTTCCAGCCCCTTCCAGTCCCTCAAGGGGCTCCAGGAAAGCTGGGGAGGGACTCTGGATGAGGGAGGGGAGCCCTAGGAGGAGGGGGAAGGGTTTGACCCTGAAAGAGGGGAGATGGAGCTGAGATGTGGGGAAGAACTTGTTTGGTGGGAGGGTGGTGAGAGCCTGGCCCAGGTTGGCCAGAGAAGCTGTGGCTGCCCCATCCCTGGAGGGGTTCAAGGGCAGGTTGGAGGGGGCTTGGAGCAACCTGGTGTGGTGGGAGGTATCCCTGCCCAGGACAGGGGGTGGCACTGGGTGGGCTTTGACGTCCCTTTCAACCCAAACTGTTCTGTCATCGGATGAATTTTCTTTGTGCTTGTCACAGGTGGTGGGTGCAGGTTGTGCTTTTCTCCTTCGCCTGTAAGAACTCCCAGTTGTGTGGCTGGTTTCTGACTTTTATGTTCTTGTAGATCCACTTCAAATTGAGCAGAGGGAGGCATATATTGTGGGCAAGAAGAAGGTGTAAATAGGCGTTCATGCAGTTCTGTGTTGACTTTGCATCTGAGCAGTAGCAGCCTTGCAACAGACAGAGGGTCGGTAACTAATGCTTTGTACAACTGATTGGTTATAGGCCTTTATAATCCAAATCAATTAGGCTGATGGGTGTGTCTAATTGGTCTCCAAAGTGTTCCTTTGTGTCAAAACAGCTAATAGGAAAGGACTGTTTCCTGTCCTTTTTCCCTTTATTCTAGAACTGCTTGTAATAATGATTATTTTTTTTTATGCTGTTTTAGATAGGGTTTTTCTACTCCTGGCAAACAGAGAATGGCCTTTGTGCCCTCTCCAGGGCCTTGTGTTTCAAGACAGATGGTCCATCAGTCTGAGGGTAGATGAAGGGGAATTAAGTTTGTGCTTCATTTGTGCTTGAGGGTTGTTTTTTTTTTTTTTTTTGGCACAGCTTTGAAGCTTCCACAGCTACGTAACACCCTTCCTGACAAAAACCCCACTGAAGCAACCCCTGGAGCTGAGTGTATGAGCACAGACCCGGGGCAGGGGGTGGGTACCAGGAGGGTCCTTTGGGAATTTCAAAAACTCCATTTTTTGCTGTTTTGTCCATCCCCAGGTACGCACAGAAACCTGTGTGACTCCGCACATCCCATTACTACACAGTCCCATTACTGCCCAACCCCTACCATGAAAAAGGACATTGAGGGGCTGGAGCGGGTCCAGAGAAGGGCAACAGAGCTGGTGAGGGGTCTGGAGCACAAGTCTGGTGAGGAGAGGCTGAGGGAGCTGGGGGTGTTCAGCCTGGAGAAAAGGAGGCTGAGGGGAGACCTTCTCGCTCTCTCCAACTCCCTGAAAGGAGGGTGTAGTCAGGGGGGGTCGGTCTCTTCTCCCAAATCACGGGTGATAGGACAAGAGGAAATGGCCTTAAGTTGCACCAGGAGAGGTTCAGATTGGAGATTAGGAAGAATTTTGACTTTGGAAGGGTTATCAAGCCTTGGAATGGGCTGCCCAGGGAAGTGGTTGAGGCACCATCCCTGGAGGTTTTCAAAAGAGGGCTGACGTAGTGCTTAGAGACATGGTTTAATGATGTGGGGGGTTATTTTCTTTTGGGCTTTCTTTGTTTTTTATCGGAGCTAGGTTGAAGGTTAGACTAGATGATCTTAAAGGTCCCGTCCAGCCTAGGGGATTCTATGACTCTATGATTTTTAGCACATGTAAGATTTCTGGAAGGAGGTGGTTTTCATCTCTTACTGCAAGTCATCCTCAACCGCGACATCTCTACCCTGTCAGCAGTGGGAATCGCTAGCTAACGTGTTCTTAAGTCTCGTTAGCTCTGGATGTGTTTCAGGGCTGAGCTGACCATTCATGAGCCCCCTTTCCTTGGGGATCAATCAGCATCTGCTGAGAAGCAGGGGAGCAGCTCGAAGGCTGGTTGATTTAGTAAGCGGTATAGCGGGCACGTCTGCGCCAGGCAATTGGAATGAAAACTCCTGAGCTCTTTTCCCCCTGGGCCAAAACCACTGTGTTTCAGCTGGTCAGGAGCCCCAGCCCATCATTGCTGGAGTGGCAATAATGATTAAAAATAGCCGGCGGCGCGCTGGATGTGCGGCAGCGCCGTCTTTCATCATCCGAAGGTTTTTGTTGTCCTTTTCAATCCATCTCACGAGGCACAGAGCCTCCCTGCTGGCTCCCAGATATCCCTGTGCCGGAGTATTTTATCCTGTAACAAGGCAAATGGATCTTCCGAAGTGTGGTGCGGAGGAGGGAGGTGATGGGGAATGCTCTGGGTGCTCCGCTACAGAAGGAAGCATGACGAGGAGACCGTTTGAGAAGCAGTTGACTCTTAATATGTCCTGTAGACCATGGCTGGTCATTCCTTTCCACCTCTTTCTTCCTCCCTGTTGGTTACAGAATCACATGGGGTTGGAAGGGACCTCTGGAGATCATCTAGTCCAAGGCCCTGCCAAAGCAGGGCCGCCCAGAGCAGGTCGCGCAGGAACGTGTCCAGGGGGGTTTGAATGTCTCCAGAGAAGGAGACTCCACCACCTCCCTGGGCAGCCTCTGCCAGGGCTCTGCCACCCTCAAAGTGCAGAAGTTCCTCCTCCTGTTGAGGTGGAACTTCTGACATTCAAGATTGGGCCCATTTCCTGTTGTCCTGTCCCTGGGCACCACTGAATATTGCCCCAGCCTCATCTTCTTGACACCCACCCTTTAAGTATTTATAAGCATTGATCAGATCCCCCCCTCAGCCTTCTCTTCTCCAGACTAAAAAGACCTAGAAGTTTTTCTCATGGGTTCCTTGCGACACCTTTGGGGTAAAAACCCCTCTTTTTACAACATGCTATGTGGGCTCAGTGGGTGCTTTGCTGAGGCTGGGGACTTCTGACCACTAAGAGCAATAATTGTGGCAGTGGTAACAATTAGGATGCTCTGAGCTTTCTTTTAGCCCAGGAATGATTCTTTAGAACTGCCTGTGTTGGTGAGAGCAGTTACTTAGTGGTCAGGTTCAGCCACAAGATGCTCCTTGGACTGGAGTGAATAACATGAGGATTTAACAGTGTCTGAAGGCAGCTCCTGAGCATCGCCTTGGAGGAACACTTGAAAATGACTATGTTTTGCTCTAGTGGTGGAAATACAAGCGTGGGGGCTGAGGTGGCCTTTCTCAGGCTGGTGGAAACCAGTGCACCTTGCAGGTGATGCCATCAGCTTTCTGACAGCCACCCAGCTAGGAGCTGGTGGTATCTCTGTGGGAGATGAAGTACCATAGAATGGTTTGGGTTGGAAGGGACCTCAAAGCCCATCCAGTGCCACCCCCTGCCCTGGGCAGGGACACCTCCCACCACACCAGGTTGCTCCAAGCCCCCTCCAACCTGCCCTTGAACCCCTCCAGGGATGGGGCAGCCACAGCTTCTCGGGCCAACCTGGGCCAGGGTGTCACCACCCTCCCACCAAACAAGTTCTTCCCCACATCTCAGCTCCATCTCCCCTCATTCTGTGTCAAACCTTTCCCACTCCTCCTAGGGCACCCCACCCTGATCCAGAGTCCCTCCCCAGCTTTCCTGGAGCCCCTTGAGGGACTGGAAGGGGCTGGAAGGTCTCCCCGGAGCCTTCTCTTCTCCAGGCTGAACTCCCCCAACTCAGCCTCAACAGAGGGGCTCCAGCCCTCCCAGCATCTCCATGGCCTCCTCTGTCCCCACTCCAACAGCTCCATGTCCTTCTGCTGTTGGGGACTCCAAAGTTGGACACAGAGCTCCATATGGGGTCTCCCTAGAGCTGAGCAGAGGGGTACGTATACGGTGGGGAGGGCTGGATCCAACTGTAGGTGACATCTCTAGCTTTCCAGAGACCCCTTTGTCTTCTGAAAAACCGGGCAAATGAAATTAAGCTTGCTTTCTGCGCTACCCAAATAGTCCAACTTTGACTGTCACGTGCTCCTGAAAAGATTTTTTTAAAAATCCAAATTCAGCAGAGAGGGGAGCGACAGGGATACAGGAAGAATATGCCCTAGTGAAGAAGAAAGGCAGCAGGGTGCTGTTTGGTTTCTATTCAGCCCAATCAATCTGGCTGCCAGCTTCCTAATAATTAGAGCAGCAATCAATGAAGGAAAGTACTAGCGTTGAAATACTAGGAAAGCATTCTTCATAAAACCTGAAATTTGTCTTGAAGCCTCGTTCGAGGCTTCGCGTGTCCATTCATTGAGCTGAACTTTCAGGCTGAACAAAACTTGTCTTTCTAGGTAAGAACAATTTGTACCGCCCTGAAAACTATTCCCTCTCGCACCGGGATGATCATGTAGTGCTAGAGGAATTGAGAAAAATGTTTTAGATCTTCTGTAAATTCCCTTTTTTAGAATTTATTTTTTTTTCTCTGCAGAATAGCCCCCAGGGTGGATGAGCCAATACTAGATTTCTTGCCTTGAGGATGTAAAAGGTTATGATGTGCTAAGATATCTGAATCCGTCGTAGTCGTGCCAGGTGGATGCTGGAATAAAACCCATTGTCTCTGTGTCAAAGGGCATCTTTTTGGGAACACACAACTCGAAGCGTCACCTCTACTGCTGTGGAAAAAGTCTAATTTTTTAAAATTTGCTTCCTTGGGGTTGCAGAGAGGAGCTGTGTCCTGCCACGGGTAGGAAAAATGTATCAAAAGCGTGGAAGAACGAGAGAATTGACAGCCTGTAATGAGACCTTGTTGTGTAAATAATGATAGGGCAGATCCATTTGGATTTGGTAAATGTGCTTTTCTTGGCAGCGAAGCATCCTGAACCCCACATAGGGCAGATCCATTTGGATTTGGTAAATGTTGGTAAATGTGCTTTTCTTGGCAGCAAAGCATCCTGAACCCCACGCCACGGACATTACCCTGTCAGATGAGATACCTAGTGCTCCATCACTCCTACGGGACGGAGGTTGGGTTGGTTTGTGTGTGGTTCTTTTTTTTTTTTTTTTTTTTCCTTTTTCTCTAAGTTACGTATTAAACAGCCAAGAGTCTTAAATGAAATGTCACATCCAATTTGGCAGCCGAGAGGTGAAGTCTGCAGCCCTTGGCCAACCCTGACGGCTCTGCACCGAGCGATGTGGGGAGAGGGATTATATTCACATCCTTCTCTTTGGGGTAGAACATGCTCCAGAAGACCCTCCAGCCTTCGAAAGGGTGGTTGGAGCCAGGATGGTGAGGGTGGTGGGGTCCCCAGCTCCTCTCTGGGAGAGCAGTGGTGGGGGATGCTTGTAGAAAGAGGCAGCGCGTGGGCTGTCTCCCCCCCGGGGGCTCAGGAGTTAGCGTTTTCCTGTGCTGGAGGCTTTATTCTCATCTTCACTTAATAGCTTCTGATGGTTTTGTCTTAAAAGAATTTGTCCAGTTGCTCTCTGGGTTTTATAGCTGTTAGCCTCTGCTCACACGGCCTCCTACGGCACTGTGCTCCAACAGGAGGAGTATGCCCTGGGAAAGTATCTGCTGCTTCTCTGTAATGTCTGACTCATAACGTTGTTTCAGGCCCTCAGGTTCCTGGTTTGTGACACGTTTTTCCTTATTCACGTTGCCCAGGCCATTTACGAACCTCTCCTGTCTGTCTCCCGTATGATTTCTAGCTTGAGGAATCTTATTCCATCTTCATATTACAGAATCCCATGGGGTAGGAAGGGACCTCTGGAGATCATCTAGTCCAACCCCCTGCCAAAGCAGGGCCACCCAGAGCAGGTCCCACAGGAATGTGTCCAGGTGGGGTTTGAATGTCTCCAGAGAAGGAGACTCCACCACCTCCCTGGGCAGCCTCTGCCAGGGCTCTGCCACCCTCACAGCAAAGAACTTCCTCCTCGTGTTGAGGTGGAAAGAAGTTCCTCCTCAGGTTTAGGTGGAACATCTTAGATTTAAGTTTGTGCC